>NW_015113815.1:0-35541 GCF_001443285.1 Poecilia latipinna
GTTGACAAACTATGAATTATATGTAATTAGGCTTTTGCAAGAACATTGTGTGACTATTATTCCTTGTGGAATAGTGTCTGAGCACTCATCATGTTCAATTTACCTGGTAATCTTTAATTAGTAAGGCAAAGTTCACCCTGTAACATTTTGTGCTATTTCCACACTGAAAACAGGGACACTGAGTCACCATTCAGTCTCACAGCTGCTGCCTATATGGGTGCTGCTGCTCCGCAGTGTAATTAGCTGTTTACCTGAGAATTAAATCAGTTTTATTTATCCTCGCACATAAACAAAATAAACCTCCCACAGGCCTTTCTGAATCATGGGAACATGCTCTGAACAGCTCTGTTGTCAAGCAGTCTACATGATATATACACTGAAGGTGGCAGTAACACCTTCTCCATGTTTTGCCACCAAAACGTTACACTGAGGGCACTCTAATTTGATTGCACTGACGAAATTATTTGGGGTTTGCATTGGCTGTTGAAGAGTATTTATTTTAGCATAGGAAGAGGGAAAACACCTGCTAGGTAAAAACGAACAAAACAAAAAACAGAAAAAAAGCTCACAAATGTGTTATTATCTTTGATATATGCCTTTGAGCAACAGGATTCTGCCAGTTATCAGTGTTATATATATAAATATATATTCTCAATAACACAGATCCTAATTTTAACTCTGAGCTTTTCCTAATCCTGTATTAATATTTCCAAATACTTTAGGTTTCACGACAGGAAGTGGCTGAAATCCTAAAAGGAAAAAAGGGAACAATCTGCAGACGTGGATTGATTTTATTCATGTCGTTGCAGATACAGTTTTAGAATTTCCGTTCTGTTTCATTCAGTAAGCTTTTCTCTGACTTCATGTGAAGCACCTCACTGATACGGCAAATAGCTAATGTAGTCTTTCATTCACACTGACACCTTCCATGTTGTTACGTTGTCCGCAGGACCTGGAACTGATAATGTTTAATGTTAATTGGTGACTGATTAATAACTCACTTATATTATTCTAACTTTTTTAGAAAATGTAATGATAAGTTTGCTGTTCTCTGGTAATTTACCAACCTATAATAAATCACTACGTTGTTACGTGTTAGAAAACTGTCTACTGTTCTGTCTCAATCTCTTCTTCTGTAAGTGTTTGTGTTTTTAGTTCACACACTTATTATTAGATGACTGGAGATCTCATAACCTCTGTTTTCCTCCCACAGCTCAGATCGAATTTCAGCTGTGACCTATCATCAAAAGGTTCAATTTTCTGACACTGCTGGTCAGTCAATATACTCACATGATATAGAGAAGGGACTAAGGTCTTACGACTTAACTCTCTTGAAAAAGGCATTTAAACCCTAAAAGTGTCTGTGCACACAATAACTGATTGAGTTTTCCACCTCATCATATGTAATCACATATTACAGTGGAGTGTCTGAGGTCTGTATAGAAGTCGTGTATTCCTCACTGATGTTTTCCTTTCATAAAGTAGGTAGTGTCTGAGCAAGACAAAAGGCCTTGATTTTTGACAAAGCAACACAATATACACACTTTGCATCAAAATCTCTGCATTTTCTGATTCACACCATTGGACAAACACTCCAGTGTTACCCCCGCAGCAAATAACAGCTACATTGTTAACATTTAAAAAGCAGTCACTGAAAAATTTATGAGCAACAATGTATCACTTAGATGTGCCAAGTAACCAGGCAGATAATCATATCATTTCAGCAGTTCTGTGAATACATATGGGGTTGTTTGCTAGGCTGACAGCGCCTAGTTGTGCATGTTTTAAATGTGCATGAAGCTCACAGATGTACCTAAAATATCAGTGTCTAGACTGTGCCGAGCGCTCATCAGAGCTAGCGATTCATCAGATGCGGTAAATCTTTGCCACCCAGATGACACTGACTTTTGCCGTAATTGGCTGGAAATGGTACAGCAAGGGAGTTTGGAATTATTTGCCATGGCAACCACAGTCTTTGTTCTTTAGCTAATACTGTTGTTGAACTCTTGGCAAGTTGTCGTTTCATTGCTTTCCCACTTTTTGGAATTAATTCAGTAGAGCAAGAACTCAATATTCAACTGTGTGTGTTAATACAAATTTTAATGCTGTGAGTAGCAGAACATTAAGAATGTTTTGTGTAGATGTTCATTCTAGTGTACATTAATTAAAAAGACTGTGCTGCTTAATGAAGATTTTACACATTATTTAAAGGAAGGAACATTGCATTTACTCAAGTAATAAATATTTTAGTGTTAAACAAAAATTTATTATCCAATTTTAACAGAGGTATGAATAGCAATTATGTTACGTTATACACTGAATATTAACTTGCATAAAGACTTAAGACCTTTTTTGCTTTGCCATGCATCACAAAATCCATTTAGTCGTTTCTCCACAGTCTGTATGCACCGCTCTACAGTGCAAAAATAAAAAAATAGCCCTTTTTTACTATCTCCAAATGTATGTATAAATATACTGCTCAAAAGAATAAAGGGAACATTTCACTTAAATTTTGTGTGTGGCTCCAAATCCAGGCCTCCATTGGTTAATAAATTTGATTTCCATTGATGATTTTTGTGTGATTTTGTTGTCAGCACATTCAACTTTGTACAGAACAAAGTATTCAATGAGAATATTTCATTCATTCAGATATAGGATGTGTTATTTGAGTGTTCCCTTTATTTTTTTGAGCAGTGTACATTATTAAACAGCTATATGATAGAAAGTAGGAGAGTGATCTTGAGAGGACAGAGCGATAAATATGAAGTACTCTGGCATCAAAACCTCATCCAAAGCGATTTCAGACCTTGTGAATGTTTTCATATCAATATGCTAACCACCTGAAAGATACTTGTAAGTATTGACTCAGAAAAAAATCATTAACTAGTTCAGAAGTGACCAAGCCAAAGCCTACACTGAACATTCTTTCATAAATACCATGTATTCACCTTCATAGTCCTTGAACTTTCACAGTTTGTCACATTTCAACCATAAAATTCTGTGTATTTAGAAAATCCGATTTCATATGAATGCAGCACAGAACTTTGTAAAGTAGAAGGAAAATAGGAAACATTCATCAATGCATTCTTAATTCCCAGTTATCAACGCAGCAGGGTCTGGTGACTATCTCCAGCAGTCATTGCATGAGAGGTGGGGTGGATCCTGGACAGGTTGCCAACTAATCACAGGGCAACACAGAGACAAAGTACAAAAAGCAAGCATGGACACACTCAGAACCTCAGGGGCGAATTAAACCAATAGTGGGAGAAAGCCGTGGGAGGAGGTGTGCCATTCACTTGTTTTCACCCCTGAGGCAACGTTTTGTAAAAACACCTTTTGTTGCAGTTATAGCTGAAGGTTTTTTGGGGTATGTTGCGATCAGCTTCAGTAGATCTTGAGACAGATGATTTTTACCTTTTTATTTTTTTTGCGAGACAGCTCAAGTACAGTCAGATCAGATGAAGAGTGTCTCTGAACATCGGTTATAAAGTGTGTTTGCAGAATCTAAAATTGATTTAGGACTGGGCTTTGAGTAAGCAGATACAACACATAATGGCACTTTCATCTGGTCTAGCTGTATGTTTAAGATCCAGAGGAAGGTGAACCGCTTCCCCAGCCGATAGTCTTTTGCAGCCTCTAACAAGTTTTCTCAAGGGTTGATTTAAAAGCATAAACATTACTACACCCCCTCACCCTGCAAAGCTGGCTTGCTTGTATAGAAGTCATCTGACACAAGCCTGTGAATATCTTGCTTGAATAGTTTTCCACCCAATTCTTTACAGTGTTCCCAAAACATATGGGGATTCAAAAAGGTGCCTTAATCTCACCTTGAAGTGCTTTATGAAAGAGACTAATATCTCATCCTGTCGCCTTAGGTGGCCAATAATGCCTTGGTAGGTTTGTAGCTGTGCCAAACTCTTTCCATTTGTGGTTTTGGACTAAAAAGCACTCAACCCAATTTTCCAAGCGGGGTATATTTTTTTTAAGCCTAAATATTCTCTAGAACTTTTTGACTTCTCTGACGTGTTAAATGGTTTAATGATGCCATTTGTCCTATAATGTTTTCCAGCAAACCTTTGAGGCTTTTGCAAAGCAGTTGCATTTATAAATAAAATTCAATCATACACAGATGGAATTTGTTTACAAATTATTTGACTTATAATAACTACTGGTTTCAAATCTATGGTGTTCCAATATCTTATTCTAACAATTTATATTTTCTCTTCCCCTTTATGTACTACTTTGTGTTGCTATATAACACACATTTATGAAGTACACTAGCCTTTGTTGTTGTAACATGACAAAATATGAAAAAAAAAATAAAATAAAAAAGCTCAGGTGTATTGCCAGGCAATTCAACTGTGATATCAGGTCAGAAATGTCATGTTTGAGCATAAACAATGTCAGAAAAATTTTGTTTTGCCTTGTAAAATTACTAATATTTGTCAAAAAAAAAATGTGATAAATGGTATCCTTTAAAATGTATATCACCACCAGCAACCAAGACAAAATGGAGCTTAAAAGTTGTAGAGGGCCATACCAAGATGATTGTACTCCTTATACAGGAACAAGAGGAGGCAAAGGCATAGAGGTTATACTGTTAACTGCTACACAATCCTTCATCCGACAGAGAACTGCATCCTCTCCCTCATCTTCTCCTCTCCCTATCCACCCAAAAGTGTAGCTAACCTCTGGAGAGAAGACGGATGGCTCCTTCTGCTCCATTAATCTAATGACAATGCCCCATGACTAAGACCAGCTTAGCAGGCATTGCTCATCCCCACTGGCTTCTTTTTCACTTATCATGCCATCTTTCTATGAATGCAACAGGGGCAATGACAGCAAAGGAGGGCGAGACAGAAAATAAAGTGAGGCAGAGTGAAGACAAACAATGGCGGGTAATATTTAAATGGTGTCTATGGTTACCAAAGGATTTTCCGAGACATACTAATGCAGCATGTGATGAACAGAATCTTAAAAACCATTTGGAGATGATTAAAGCCCGGATCCCAACACCGCATAACATGTATAGGGAATTTTGGCCAAGTAATACAATGATGAACTCTGGTTTTGCTGAAAAAAAAAAAAAAAAAAGAAAGTGATGGTGAGAAAGCTGAACCTGAATCAACGGTTTCTAAAGACATGAAAACATAATAATTTGGAATAAAATCAATATTTACAAAGCGATTCGAAAAGTGGAAACAATTTTATTTCAGTTGTTGGGCCACAGAAAGAATTTTAGATTGGGGAGCCAAAACCCCCTGTTGAGTTGCCAGCAGACCCAAAGGGACCACTTGGAATAGGCAACCGAGATGGGTATGTTCCTTGTAATTAGTTGCAATTTTAGTGACTTATTTAAAGATGGGATAATCATTAGCAGATAATTAGCGAGATGTTGAACAACATAATTTATGTTTTTGCTTGGCTTTTTGCTTTTGTAGATTTTGTTGTACATTTGATTATTTGTGGATTTTGTTTTGGAGACACACATGAGCATGCCAGCAGTCTAGACAGCACAAAAAGACATGCTTTCAGCCTTTTCAGTCTGGCTGTTTTGGTAAGTGCTTGACAACATGCTATATTAATACTTTTAGCAGTTCAAAGACGTTTATTTGAATATGGAAGTGTGTCACTGCTGTAGATACTCAATATATATCATTGTGTATATCAGTGAACAAAGTCTTCAATGACATTCACATAAATACAGACTGTGGAAGAACAAGGTTCTGTTAGACCTCAGCACAACTTTTGACACTACTGTCCATTAAATATAACTAAAGTGACTGGAGAGCTAAGTCAGGTGCTCTGGTGCAGTACTTGACTAGATCGAATCTTACGTAAATTCGTAAGATTTGTGTGAATAATTAATTTCTCATGGGAGTGGACAGAAGTCACATGTAGGGTACCCAAAGATCCAATTTTTTGGGCTTCTTCTACCTATATACTCCCTCTAGCTCAGATTATATAAAGTAATAAGATTAGCCATGGCTACATAAATGATATATAACTCTACTTTACAATATCACCAGGTAACTCCAAACACCTCTAGGCACTAAACAGAGGCTTTTAACAAGTCAATGTGTGGATGTGTCAGAACTTTCTACAGCTGAACAGAAACAAAACTGAATTTATTTTTGGATCTAAAGAGTTACAATCAAGAGCCAGCAGGCCACTTCAGTTATTTCAGTTAGGACCTAGAGATCAGGCCCGAAATGTGGGTAACTCACACCTGTAACTTCACAAACACATAAAGACAATTACAAAGTCAGCCTTCTATCACCTGAATTACATTTCTATGATTAAAGGACTAATTTCCCAGAAGGATCTAGAGAAACTCACACGTGCTTTGGTCTTTAGTCGCATTGATTCCTGTTACATTGTCTTCACAAGTCTGTCAAAAAAGTTATACAGCTGCAGCTGATCCAGAACACTGCTGGTTGCATTTTAACATACCTAAGAAAATAGAGCACACCATCCTAGTTTTAAAGTCCTTAAACTGACTCTCTGTAGCACAGAGGATATACTGGCTTCAAACTAAAATATATTAAGATCTGTTGTTATCGTACCAGCCTTCGAGATCACTCAAATTTACATTTTCTGGTTCTAATCTCTACATCCCAAGAATCAGAATTAAACATGCAGAAGCAGCAGTCAGTTTTTATGCTCCACTAATCTGGAACAAAGTGCCAGAAAACTGCAAAAGTGCTGAAACACTAAATTCCTTTAAATCAAGGTTAAAACCCCACCCCTTTAGAGTTGTCTTTCATTAATAATGACTGAAACGTTGACTAATATATTTGAAATATGTTTGATGATAATTATTCCTCATTGTTTTATTGATGACATTTGACAAAATATAATGCTTGTTGCTTGTTTCATAACGAGCTACTGTATTATGTTTTTATCATATAAATCACTTTGAACAGTGCTGTTGCTGAAATGTGATATGCAAATTAACTGAACTTCTGGAAAAGTCAGGTTTTATTTGTTTGACAATTTTCTTTAGCTTCCCTCTTAGACATATAGATATGAGTTTCTAATGGACACTAAACTCAAATTTTCATGTATACATAAGTTTGGAAATGTCTTGTTAATGAGAAGCAGCTACTTGGACACCTGCTGTGGGGACAAGCAGATGACTGGGTGAGGATGTGAAATCTGAAGCCATTCAGGAGAGCCAGGCACCTCAAAAAGCATAAAGTAGCTATGTTACTGTGGCTTCTATCGCTCTTCATCTAGGTCATGCCAACATGGAGTACATATGTAGCACAAGACAAGGCTGTGCCCTTGTTTTTGAACAAACCTCTTTGACTGCGTAATGACTATCTTTGTGGCGCCTCAGAATAAAATCTAAACCCCTCAAAACATCAGCTTGTGCGACAAAAAAATCTGAAAGCTGCCATTCATGGGTCTTCAACATAGGGCTGTGTAATAACATCGATTTTGCGATATGTATCGATATTTTCTTTCCTAGAAAAAAATCGATATTCATCCGCAAGTATCGTAACATGCAACTGTCACCTTGCTCACTCACTGCTTGCTTCACCAGGAGAGTGATTAGGTCATCAGGCTTAGAGTGATTCCTTCAGATGTTAAGTCAAGGTTAAAAAGGTATCAAACTATGCAGAGCAGGTACTTGGTGCACTTTATTTACTTTACAAATGCATATAAGCTACAGTTTGTACCGCTTCAATTAAAAGGAACATGTTTTCTCACCACTTCTTTGATTCATTTTGTCCAGCTGTCGACTTTAAGTCTGTGTCCACGTCCAACCAGAGCCAGGTATTGTGTAGTTGGTGCTTTTAATCATTTTTCAGTTAAATTAATTCAATCCAACTCTATAACAGTCACAAAATGTCACCAAAATCACTCTGTCCCTCTAAAATCTTTCAGAAAATTGCAAAAGTGTATTGAATTGTATCATTTGCTGAATATCGCAATATATATCGTATCGTGAGCGGAATATTGTGTATAGTATTGTGAGATTATTGTATCACTACAACCCTACTTCAACATGATGTCACTTACATCATGGTAGGAGTTAGTGTTGTTGGAAATGCTCAAAATGTGATACAAAAAAGTTGCTTTTTAAAACATTTCTTAAAACTCAGGGGAATTTTACATAACTATTAACTTACCATTTTATTTATTTTTATTTGTTTTGTTTTTTTGGCTGAAAAACTTAGCTAGTTTGAAATCTTAATGTACTTCACGGTCTTATGTTAAGAACACAAATCTACACAGAATTAGTAAATCCGGAGTACATAAAAGTCCTCCACAGGTCATGTCATGATGTTGTCTTTCACAACATTGAGTTCTTAATGTTCTCTCAGTTCCATTGCAAACCGTTCCTTTGCTGCCACTGTATCATGCAGTGAATCTAAGAACATTTACATAATTACTGCTTTCCTGACACAATGAATGCACACACAACTGCAATCTAGCCTCACAGCCAAGACTTGTGAACAGTCAGTGGATGCTTTCTGCACCAAACAATAAAATTGTGGCTCCTTATGTTACAGTTCAGTTACGATGCCACTTGAACTGTAATCCGTGCTTCAGATGACAGTGATGTCCGGTCATTTCAGCCCTGAGTGCTGTGTAGTAGAAACATCCCCGTCCCACTGACACCTCTGGGAATGTTGCTGCTCTGTGGTGTATGTATTGCGTGCTGATGCCCAGAAGAAGCACAGACTGTGTGTATATTAGCCTAGCGTTGGATGGAAGAGATGTCTGCTTCACTCAAACCTCTGGGGAAATAGCGACCAGAAGTTGGCTGTCAAACAGCGGAGCCCATTGCCTAGAATAGCACAGGGTCAGCTTGGAAAATAGGCCTCCTACACAACATGGGCACACATGACTTTCCGTGCTAAATGAGTGACATGCAAGTCAAGATAACCACCAACCACTCCAACTCACATTAAGGGTTAACGTAACAGATGCATTTGGGATCGCCTCAGCTCATAAACACATGCTAATGCTTGATGTTATTGACTGATGCCTTCCACAATGAAATAAAGTGAAAGTCATTACCAAAATTTAATATTGTGACAAAGAAAAGATCTCAACAAAACACGAGAGTTATGCAGCAAATGCCCCACCTTTGCTCCTCTTTAACTATAAAAATACAGTTTTTCCTATGATAGTTTTGGGATACAAAATGACATAACCCTAATGAACTATTTGATTGAATGCCCTCTGCCTTGTAATCAAAGGGAATAGTTGCTGCCATGGTAACAGAGCAAGCAGGGACCAATACAGTTTGTCATTACTGACTGAACAAAAACCAATATAAAACGTTATTTGCCGGCCAGAAAGACTGCCAGGGATTAAAACCTTTCACATTGCTGTGTAATTTCTTGGCGTAAAAACATCAGCTATCTTTTTAAAAGCCACTGCAACGTGCCACATGTTTTTCACAGTAATTTGCAGGAACATCGATTTCATGCATCTGGTGTTCAAATTAAAAATCAACCACAAAAGACAATACTTTCCTGCAAAACAGAACAAAGTTTATAACCTCCTTCTTTAAAAGTATTAAAACGGCAACAGCCAATGCATGTTGTTTTGGTCATTATGTGCTTATATTAACGAGGGAACGTTAAAAGGTTTATTGAAAACACTTGACTATAAAAAATGCAAAGAACAAGTTGTGCACTGGAAGCTCTCCTGTCTTACGGTTACTAAATCTATACTCTTTTGTTAGGGATGGAAATTTATTATCAAGACTTTAAATTGTCAGACCAGCATACTTTACCAATCAGTTCAAATGAAAACCATTTGTTTATTGTCCTCTTTGTTGCCACCTGACTTTGATGCATTTTTACTAGCAAAAAGTGCCAGTTACAGAAGCCTCCTGGTTTAGCGCCTCTGTTGTAATGGTTTTCTGCTCATAGAAGTAATGCATCCACTGAAGAATACTCTTTCACATAGGTTTGGACTAGTTTTCAAATTGACAAAGGAGCTTTGTTTCCGCTTTGTTTCTGAAAGGCATATGATTGAGACGGCTTCTCACACTGTGAACAACAGTCTTATAAAAGCCAAAGTAGATGTGTGTGTGTGTGTGTGTGTGTGTGTGTGTGCGGAAGAGTGCACAGTGACATGACTTTAGAAAATCATCTATTGGCTAATTGTTCATTAATGACTGCTGCTTTTTAAAAACTAAATATATAAAATAATGTAAGATTTGTCTTCATTAAAACTGACCAAGTATCGTCTTTTCTCTCGCCTTGTAGTAACCTTAACTCTCAGCTATGACCTATTCCTCCAATTTAGTTATTTCAACAATCACCTAACAATGTAGCTAAAATACTCTTTTAATGTTTGATTTTTGATTACAGGAAGGGTTTTTGAAAGAAAATTATCTTATTATAGTCGAGAACTGAGCAACCTCTTGAAATGATTCATCATTAGTTTTTGAGTAATTTCCTTTAAAACTGTATTTTAGCTTTTGAATGCAGACCTTTTTTTTTTTTTTTTTTTTTTTTTTTTTTACTTAATAAAACATCTGAACAATATGATTCGAAAAAAAGTGGATTTTATTTTCAGCTTTCAAAGAATAAACTTCGTAGAAAGACATATTTTCTAACTCTTCCCCTGGTGGGGAGATTCGCCCCTGTTGATGTCAAAGTGAACAACTTCTTTGAGCTGGCTAATACTGACTCACAAGAGCCTGACTCTTAAACACATAAGGAGCCTCACAGCAGTTCTGCCTGACCAATCAAGCTTGACCAACTTGTTGTAAGATTCAGTTCCATAACTACTTATGTTCACCATACAGTTGTTCTGTTTTTTAATGCTTTTTAATAAGTAAATCTTTGCCTTTACACACCAGAGATAGATAAAAAAATGCAGTTAAAAAAAAATAAATAAAAAATCCAGATTACTTTTTGAACTGTTGACCATTCAGTACAAAAAAGAGAAACAATGGATGCACCGAACATGCATCCATGGAGAGGCGACCTTGGTGAAAACTCTGAGATTTCCCTCAAATTGCTTTTTAATGACTTTGTCTCCAAGTTGCCATAGTTAAGAGTATTTGATAGGGAAATGTAAGAGGATGCATGCTTTTACATTTCATTTGAATTACATTTTGCATTTGTCATGCAGGAGTCAGTTTCTTGAGAAAGATCTTTGATTGGATGAAAGGGTTTCTTTTTGTAACCTTGTGGAATAAAACTTGAGGTAGCCTTGCACCTTCAAACATGTTTCGTCAGAGCCACTAGGGAGGTGAATGCTTGCAGGAAACAATGTTACAGGAAAACAAGAGTTTTAAATCCTTTTGTATTTTAAGTAAAATAAATAAATGATTAAAAAAAGCACCAAGTTAAATGTGCCTATTGGTAATATACAACTGCCGAGATAAGCTTGTGTCCAAGACACACGTTTTACTCGGGTGTGTCGTTTCATCGGTACGTGTTAAAATTCAGTTCTGCTGTATCCTCTCGGTTCAAACGCAGCACGTCTCCGTATCTGACACCCAAGTATGAACACTCACATGTCCCATTAGATTTTCAAGTTGCTCTAAATTTCCTTCTGGAAGAGCATTTCAGTTGTGAGCAACATGTGACACATTCTCCCCCTGTGGCTCCCCGTAATGCAATAAGATCAACCCAATGAATACATAATGGATCAAATGAACCTAAAATAACACAAGCTTCAGTTGCAGCGTTATATATCCTATTCTATTATAAGTGCTCCCAACACACATTGGAGCATGTGTGTAGTCCATGAGCTTTTACAGTTTAACTAACAGTATGACATGGTCCAATAAACTATGTTTACTATATAAATTCCAGGGTGAGAGAGTTAATGTGGCAAACACTAGGTGGTTTATTCTAATGATGTGAGGGGCTAGCGGGAGGGTAAGAAATGCTTTGTGTGCCTTACGTGGATGTTGCAGTGCATACCCTATTGATACAGATCAAAGATAGCAGGATGAGCATTACCTGCTTCATGAATATGCAAGAGCCAATGTTCCATGTTCATTATGAGTCCATTTAAGAGAGAGCTGCACTGCTGCATTTTCAACTTTTCCAGGGTATTCGCCCAACCTGTGACCTTTTCACAGCAAAGCAGAACTTATCAGCCTTAAGGAAAATGGGAGATGGGAAGGGAGAAATAAATAACAAAACAACAAAAAGTACTGAAGAAAGAGATAAGACTACGCTAGGTCAAAGAAGAAAGGAAATTAAATTAGGTGTATGTCCTGCTTATGTTTGACTGGACTGATGTTCCTGTCTTGTTTCTTTTTTTGGGGGTGGGGGGGAAATAGAGCTTTAGCATTTGCAAAAATGTAAGACCAGTATACAAGACTTTTACACATAAAAACACAATATTATCAAGCATGGTGGCTAAAAACAAATGTATTGGTTTATGATCCAAGACAAACAACAGGCCACAAACCTCATTGTGCTGCAATTTGGAACAGTTGTTAACTCTTTCCTGCACATGGCACATCATGCAGTGCAGGGAACTTGATACACTTTCTGTCATGGCTCATGGCTGCAGCAGACAATACAGTCTCTTTCATGTCATGGCTAAAAAGCACAGAGATTGTGTAAGGAAACACACATTTGTTTTCTCAGTGTTATGCGATGCAGTTTGCAAGACCGGTATCCGAAAACTGACTGTTTTTTTTTTTTTTTTTTAAATCCCTGCACGAAACAGAGCTCATAATTCCGCCTGATAATAAAAGAGTAAAACCATTTGTTTCCTGAGGGGCAGACACTTTGTCTACTTTTAAAACTAGTCTTTAAACTTTCTTTTTGATAAAGTTTATATTTTAAGCCTAAGGTTTTCCTGAGCTACTGCTAAAGGCTAAGACTGCTGCAGAACATATTGATCACTTTTCTTCAGTTTTCTGACTTCTGTTGCTACACTCAATGCATGCTTTATCCCATACATTAGATCTAGATGTTGTATTTGGTTATCTTTGTGTAGAAAGAAACCCTGCTTCATAGCTTTTGTGTTTTTTTTATGCATCTCTTTCTTGTCTTCTTAAATCTGATGGCTGCTCATACTAAACATGGTTCTGATGGTTTGTTTCTAATAAACGGCAATGGTTTCTCTGAATCGTCACCACATGGTTGGTCAAGAGGAAGGTTGCTGTAAATCTAGAGAAACAATGGAATGTATAAATTAAATAACTTTTTTGACAACTGGCATTTCATGCTCACCTGACTTTAACTGCATTGTGTTTCACCTGGGATCGGACTGCTTGTGAAAGAATCTGCATATGATTATACAATTTGAAATGGACTAAGGAGCACCTAAGTGGATCAACTCGGATTCTACATAGTTCGACATGCATTGAAATGGTTTTCTCTGGTACTATGTACACAAACTAAGTTGAATCGCACTGAATACATAATCTGCTAGCAGATCTCACCAGAATCCTACTTACTAAAGTTTTAAGGACACAACATCTGCCAATCCCAGTGTCCTTACATTTTGCATAGAACAGGTAGAATAAAAGAGGCAAGGCCCCACTGTGCAAGCTCAGCACGGCACCATAAGGACAAGGAAAAACATACTTAACCTTAATGAAGCCCCTCCCAACCTGTGGCCTTTAAAAAATCTTTAAACGTCTTTTCAATCATCTAAAAAGAAAGATCCCAATTAGCTATAGTGGTCCTTGCTTAACCAGTATCTTTTTTTGGTGCCAAATTTTTCTCCCTTCCTAAAGCCATAACTCAAATATGACAAGAAAGAATCCCATTCTGTTTTCTTCTAATTATTGAAGAGATGTCAGTTTATGTAACTCTTCCCTTCATCAATCAATTAAACAAAGTGATCAGAGTTCCCTAAATATGTTCTGCTACTGTTTAAAATCGTTTGCCCCTTGCTTTACCAACAAAGATTGGGAAAGCTGCAAGTGGTGGTTCTTTAAAAACTATTAAGTGACACCACGAATAAATATAATTCATATAGGCAAAGTTATAATGTGTGAAATACACATCGTACAGTTACTTTGAATAATTACATTCTCTTAAATGTCTTCCCAGTAGAGGATGCCAGCAACATTTGAGATTTTCCCCCTAAAATGTTTTCTGGACCAATAATCACCAGGCCTACTAGCTCTAACGTTTTATTCATACAGTGACTTGGTATTCGTGAGCATTTACAGTGGTAAAAATCCATAGGTCTAATGTGGAGAGATGATCTATTACTTGTAATGAGAATTGATGGCTTTTCTTCTGCTCCACCAAGCTTTTTTTTTCTTTTTTTTTATATATCTTTTTCTCATTTATCCAAAATGAAGGTCTCGGTTTTTCCAAATGGATCCCTCTCATATGCACACACTTTAGTCTTGTGCATGGAAAATTACCAAATGAAATGTAATTAATTAGGGTAATTTCCAACAGATTTAACTTCACTGGGACATAAAATCTTACAATAAAGCTTTCGGATTGATAAAAATACATAAATAAATAAAATAAAAAACCCTGCCATTTTAGGAACGAGTGCCCTAGAAGAGCACAATCCAGCCATTGCCCTTGGAAAGTAATAAACCTGTATAGGCTATAATCTGGTGTCTTCACCTGCTCATGTCAGGACCTCTTTGAACACAAAGACAGTCACTCTGCATGAAGCTTTGCAAGCCTGTGCTAATGCTGTGTAAACATTACTGCTGCTGTTTGCCACTGATTTAGCACATGTTAATATTACATGAGACAGAAGGGCCCTTTGATGATGTAAGTGAACCCTCAAACTAGGGCTTTCCACCTCAGGGAAGGCGAGATGAGGCTGTGTGGAGCAGCTCCTTTGAGACTTTTTTTCACTTTTGCATTTGCAATCCAACTTGGTAAAAAATGAGCTGTTTATTTTTCATTTTATGCAGAGTAGGACTGTTTTGGTGTCAGAAAACCCCCCCAAAAAACTACAAACTAACAGGTTCTCATAATTAAATGCATGAAGTGGAGATTAGTTGCTTGCAATCGAGAAGACTGTGTCAAAAAAAACAAAAACAAAAAAACAAATCTTGTGCCCATAAAGGGCACATAAAGGGTACACGGTATTTTTGTTTTTAATGGTGACGACAGAACCATCTACAGAAGAATCTACTCAACCATCAAAAATCAGCTCTGAGGACTCAGATTCTTCCTGTATTTTTCAGAAGTCAGCTGACCTTTTAATGTTGTTGAACCTGGACCTGACCAACTGCTGCAACTCCAGATCATTGCAATGCCTCCAGCGGCTGGTACAGTAGACAGATGACGCATCACGTCATCTGTCTCTCTTCTTATCCTGATATGCCCATCACTCTGGAAGAAAGTAAATCTGGACGCAGCAGAAAGTCAGGTCATGTGACTTTCTTACATCACCCTACAGTCTAAGCTTTCGCTCCCTTGCAAATTGTAGCCATTTCTTCTGGTTAGTCTCTCTGATTAGAGGTTTTCTTATAGGCAGTGTATTGTTATGGCTAAGAGTATCTCCACCTACCGGTTTTTCAGTGGTTTGTTTGAAAATTTTATTTTTGAAAATCAAAAAAAAAAAAAAAAAAAAATGCATACAGCATAATGCTGAAGTGATAATAGTGGAGTTGAGGTCTAATTATTATCCGTTTCTAAAATACCCAATGTTTGTTGTAGTTGTACATAGCAGGCCAGGTATCTAATGTAGTTATAATTAAACAAAGACATTTGCTTCCTCTGCTCCAAAAGTGCTACTATAATAAAATAACAAAACAAAACTTTTCCGTGGTGTTCTATTTTACATAATTTATATATCAACAGTGTATCTGCTCATTGTCCCTCAATATTCCAGCATCAAACTAATACTACTGCTGGAATCTCATAGTTTTATAAGGATGTAAAACTAATTTCTCTACCTATGGCTCACCACTCTATCAGTTCTTTTGTTTCTTTGACTTTGACCACACACCAGATTTTATACAAGAGCAATCATGGTGATGCACACTGCAGTAAAAAAAAAAAAAAAAAAAAAAAAAAAAAAAAATATATATATATATATATCTTGCACGCACTCAGTGCACACAATCATCAATAAAGCAGAATAAAGATGAGCAGTTGAGCGAATGAGGATATCGGTTTCAGGAGAGAGAACAGACTCTTGATGAGCCATTAACCTGCTGTTGGTAAGGTAAGATGGCTGTGGGACATGGTTTAATGTACCCTTTTTATAAAGAAGACGTTGAATTGATAAGTCACAAAAAAAGAGTTACAACCCTGGTTTGACATATTAGCAATGCCGATGGTGAGGAAGTTGAGCAAGAAATTAGAAAAGAAGTCAATATGCCCAATCTATAAGAGAATCACTGCTACATTTGGAGACAATCTATAAAACTAATAATATTGATCTTGGCATACGTCTTTGGCAGGAATGCTCCAATTTCAGAAAATCATTTGAAATCTTGCCAAAAACACTCACCTGCTTTTATCAGAAAATAAAGAAACAAAGAGAAAAACAATTGTAATTGAGAATGGAGGTCTCTCCTGGAAAGCGGGCTAAATGATTTCTCCTGTTAATGTCCATTTTGTCAGTGAGTGATTTCATTTTTCTGCTTTCAGGCTGGACATTCTCAGAATTGATTTTGATCTTTCTCTTCAAAAATATCCATCAACAACTACAAAGAGTCAATTTTTATTCTGGAATAAGCTGCCCGAGAGTCCCATGTGGTCTCCTCACCATCAATTACGGTGGTTTGATGGATGACGAAATTTAATAGACAAAGGGAGGTTACTGAAGCTCTGCTAACAACTGTAACGGAGATTAGATAAAAATGTATATCTTCTCTGTTTACACATGTATCTTGGTCTTCGATGGTATTGCGAGGTTGTATGCAGACATCAAATAAGGGACTCAGTGATCTGTATTTATATTGACATACATGGGTGTGTTTTAGCATTTCTCACTTTGTGAAGTCCAACAAAATAGTATGTTGTGAGGACCCACTGCTCCTTATCGGGCCCAAAATCCCATAAGAAGAAGTTCTGTTTTCAAGTTAGTGGTTAGGAATGAAGTCTAAAGTATTAGTACGTTTATCGTTCCCTTACTCCAAATCAGAGTCTCCGTTTTTCTCCTGCTCAATTTTGTGGTCCGTTCTGTTCTTTACATAATCCTTTTCACTATTCTCCTGCTGACCTTGTCTTTGTATTTGGGTCCTCAACAAGACTAGAACGTGACACCGTGATACTATGATTAAAATTAATCTCAACTATAGAGCTATTATTTAATGTTACCTGCTTTTGGAGCAGAAAACAGGAACAGACTAAGTGAGGTGACATTTGACTTGTTTTATCCTGTGATACAACATTGCAGTGTTGTCGAATGTGTTGCTCTTTCAACCAATATTTTTGCACCAAGTCATACTATGGCAGAATTAGAAACGTGACGGTAACACTTTATTTGAAGGGGGGTGAATAAGACTGTCATGACACTTTCATAAACATGACATAACACCTATCATGAACATGAATAAGCCTTCATGAATATTTACGACTGTTGTCATAAAGCGTCATTCGGTAAATTATGACACTTTTAATACAAAGTTGACATTATTCAAAATGTCTTTGTTATGACAACTTGACATTAACCAAGAAATCATTACTGTTTAAATTTTACCTTTAATAACATAAAGTTACCTCATTTTTAAAGTGCAATCAGTAATTATTTTATAACAAATTTATATCAGTAATGATATAAATGAAATAAAGTGTTACCAAAGTCACTTTCTTACATATATTTACACTTATTTTACTTTTAGAAAAAAAAGGAAAAACAATTAGCTTTGTCTTGTATGACTAAGATGAAAATAATCAAAACATGCCACTAAAGTGCTTTGTTTATCTTTTCCTCAAAAGAAAAAAACAACTAAAAGAGAAAAAAGGTGAATGATTCGGCTGTAGAAAGACATTATAGGACATCTAAAGTGATATGACTAAGCCCCACTGGGCATATGACTAAATTAAGGATTTATGCTGTGCTATATATCATATTACTGAAGGAGGTCTTTCTTTAAGACCTCCTTTAGTAATGGAACCATGAACCATGATGCTATGCCAAGTCTTGCTCCTCTGTTGCTTTCTCTTTTGTCACACTTAATCTCATGTAATCCACTTAGTGTCATAAGTGGAAAACATGACAGGAATACCACCACTCTGTGTCATAGCGCCCTCACAAAAGCCACAGCAGCTCTTAGTGGGGACGTTGAGGTTGTTGTGTCAGGGAAAAAGCTTATCTTCATGGCAATTTGCTTGGGCAAGATTTTGTGAAATGTGTCATACAGACATTACCCACCTATTCATGTATTCTAAGACAGATATCAGATCCATGCATCGACTCCTTGCCGCCTCCAGGAGAGGCCCGGGGGGCAATCTTTGGTGAGTGCAAAGTTAATGCCAATGTAATTTCCATTTGTTTTCTGCTGTTGCTATTTTAGGAACAGTGGAGATGTAACACAAAGACCATAAATGTCAGCCTAACAATGAAAGATAGGCTGATTCCATCTAAGGGTGTGGAAGTAATTCTTCACAGGGAAGAAGACAAATGTCCTCTCACACGTGTGTTCTAAGTCATAAGTATTTAGTTTTGGGTACTGGGTAGAAAAAAAATATACACTGACATAGAGCACAGTGAGGTTAGTCCATCGACTAAAACATCCAGAGCTAACGATGCTAAATTTTCTCTAAGGCATGCTTGCTTATTGTGCAGAGCAAGTAGCATTTCACAGAATTTTGGTGGTATATTAATGCAAACACTTTTTTATTAGACGGAACTACATTAAAATTCTAATGGTTTTAATCAAATGGGTTAAACTTAGAGAAAATCCTGGCATACAAGCTTGATCTCATTTTGGACAATTTGCTCCTATCTGATGGACATGAGTGGGAGGTTTGCCCTTGTATTTAGGGCAATTTGCTTTGTGAATCCAATGTGCAAAAAACAAGCAAATAAAATTGTTGGGATTTTGCCCAATCTATTTTTCCAAGTTGCTTAAAAGAAAAGGGGATTCTAAGACCATCAAAGATGTTGCTAAACATTTTTTTTGTTCCAATATGCATCTTCTCATCTTATGAGATCTATGCTGTGCACACCACATCTATATTTGTATAAAATATGTTAGGATGTAAAAGCACTTCCCCTCTCTGTGAAGAGTTCAAAACATTTTCACATTTGATTATCTGAGTGCAACTTCAAAAAGAATACAGAATTGAAATAATAGCAAATGTACAACATTTATGTTAGTTTTCCTCTCGGAGGAAACACTAAGATACTGGGGCTTAGTGGCTACACCACAGAAGAGCACATGGACGACTCATACAAGATTATCCTTTGGATTTCCAGAGGGACCTTCCAACTGATTAAGGAGCTTGTTTTGGTCTGCGGCAGTATTGATCAGATTACTTTACATCAAGGCTAGATCATGTTAGGACCACCCATACTGCACAACAGTAGGTAAGCAGTGCTCAAGGGAAATAAATCACAGATTAGCCATCACTATGGATGGATTTTTACCAAGTGAAATTCTTTCCGCATCTCTTGCATGACTGCAGTGCATAATGTAACGTAATTAATAATGACAAAAAGGGTACATAAAAAAAGATCATTTTACTATAGAAAATCAAAGTGAAATGTATGGATTGTTTATATCAAATATTTAAAAAAAATACATCTCTTCACTGTCAGTTGATTTGTTAGAATATTTTCTCCTTGGATACCAGAGTGATTACCTTCCTAAATATGCAGGCACTGTATAAATGCAGGAGCTTTGTAAACATGTTCTTGATTAACTGAGGCAGTGTGCTTTGCATACTTCATCTGATTTCTATGTTCTGCATTAAAAATTTGTCCCAATTCTTGCCGAGTTAAAAGTCCCTGAATATGTTCAAGATGTAATCTGACAAATGAAAACTTTCCTGCTGAAATCAAAGCACTCTGTAAAACACCCCCTAAGGCCTTTTTGTCTCATGTTTTCCTGTCACCTTCTGCTTATTGAACATACCAGACTTGACATTTTCGTAAAATTATTAAGTATACGATCCAATATAGCACACAATGCAACACAGACAAAAATCAATAAGTTGTCATCTTTCAGACTTACGTTACCTTTTCCATGTTTCCGTTATAACCATTCTCTGATCTGTGTGCTGAGTTCCCACAAATGTAAAATAAAACCTTTGTCATCTTTATCACGAAGGGATCCAGGCACAGAGGTCTTCTTGAAGTGAAGCAGGCTTAATCCAAAGTAGCCGACTTACAAGAAAACAGGAACAACACAGGGGAATCAGACCACATGAAGCAAGGAGGGACATGACGGAGACTGAAGTAAATAACCAAAATACAAACTCAGATGAAACCCAAAATGCCCCAGGACCATAACAGTCTCAGCTTTTTTCAATAAACATCGAAACACATATCATACAACTTTTCACAAGGATGTCTCTTTACATTTTTTTTTCTCTCATCACTTAATAGTGATGGGTCTCTAATGGACTAAAATGACAGCATGCTATAATAACAAACAGCTAATGGACACCTTAGATGTCTGGCTTTCAAATGTGATGAACACAAAAGTGGTGGAAAAGGGAAAAGAATCTGGAAATGAAAACAGAAATAAACAACAGGAAAATATTCAGAGATACAGTGTAAAGTTTTAGTAAGGTGAATAGTTGGTGACTCTATTCCTTTATAGTACCACCAAATTAAACAATACAACAACTGAAAAAATAATTTAGAGCCCACCTAAATTACTAAATTTAATTAAATACTTTCATAAATAATCTCAACTCTATTTTCTCTGGGAATGACAGTCAAAAGTCTAATCTCCTTCCTGGTATGTACTGACCGTAACTGTCGACTCCTTCTGAATAAAAACGTTATGCTCTAAAAGTGTCAAACTTTTAAAGCATGCAAAGGTGACAAAACTGACTTCAAATAAAAAAAGACAAATAACTGAATACATTTAAGGCTATACTTTGATAAGATTAAGAACTATAAACAAACAAAATCAAGACATGGTATGATTGACTGCATACTGATGTCACATTTAATCAAATACTTTGCAGTGGGTTTGTGTAGTTGTCATGCAAGCTTTACAAGTTTCCTTGCTTTGACACACCTTGACAAAATTAAAATCTTCCCAACAGGCTCTAGGAAAATGTAGAAATGTGTTGAAAATGTGTATCCATCTGAACGGCGTGTTGGGTAAGGAACACATAAACGTTGCAGGACATTAACCACCATCAGTCTGGAGTTAGGGAACACTGTCCAGGTGGTTGAAGTACACTACAAAAGTCATTCACAGACTTCTTTTACTGCTGCAATTTGTCTCACATCTCCGAGCCCTCAAGGCCAACACAGTATTTGTTGTATTCAACTTTCTATTGATTATGCATGAGCATAATCACATCGCCTAGTTTTACCTGATATCCAAAGTAAGGTCACTATTGTAAAGAAATGAATGACATTTCACATATAAAGCAATAAGATGCATTTAGAGAATAACATAACTGTAAAACTGTTGCTTTAATGTATAATACAGTAAACCACAGTGCAACTGGGTTAATCATAATCAGAACAGAGTAAGACGATGTCAAAGATGGCAGGGAAAGGGCATAGATACCATCAGAGGAAATGTCCCCACTTTAAGCAGAATGCATTGCACATGTGAACTCCAGTCAAAAAAAAAAAAAAAAGAAAGAAAAAAAAGAAAAACATGGTTACGGTATAAAACCATTGACTAAATATGTTAGACATGCCTGATGTCCTCCAAATACTCACATAGAGTCAAGGTCAGAGAAAATTTTTAGCCTGACATTAGAATAGTGATGGAGCGTAACGTCCTTTAGACGTCCAAGAATCGCTGGCACAAATGTATTATGGTTGCAGTGGCAATAAAAAAGAAGCCTTGGTAACTTTAAAAGATTAGACATTCATCCCATCCCCACTGCTGTGGGCAGCACTAATTTAATGATGAGCTCAGTTTCCAGTGGCAATGAAAGAGGCAGGTAAAATGATAAATGACAATTATTACCATGTGTAGGACGATGATGAACGAGAAAGGAAAGCTGTGACAAAATATATCAAATACATGCATGAAGATATGCAGTTAACTGACATCAACAGTGGGTTGTCGTGTTGCTTCATAAACTCCTGTAGGAACACTGCAAAAAATTAAAGTGATTGCACTTTGTTTTTTTACTTATGTTAACTTTGTCATAAAAGTAGCCATGACAGCAAAATATCTGCATGGAATTAAATTAAAAAGTTAAGGATTTTTAAAAGTCTTTGTCATGTCACCAAAAAGACATCTTGTTGACAAGTAATAAAAAAAACAAAAAACAATTGCATGTATTAACACATTTTACATGAACGATTTCTGGTGTATTCACTGACAATGCATCACAGGTTGAGATGGCAGCACAGATTTATGAAGTTAATGCTTTTAAAACTAAACGTATTGATTTTTCTATTGAATGTAATTGTTGATATTTGTAAACGGTGCCGCTCTTGAAAAAGAGATTTTAGATCTCAACAAGGTTTTTTTATCTGGTAAAATAAAGGTTATTATACTTATTGTTAATTGATGAACAACCACAAAGGTGGAAGCATCATGCTGGGGAGATACTTTTCATTAGTAGGGTAAGGGAAGCTAATCAAATCTGATAGGAAGACAGTTGGAGCCATTTACATAGAAATACTGGAAGGGACTTTTAAAGAGTTGAGACTATGGGGTGAGTTCATCGTCACGAATCCGGGGCAGGGCTGGAAATTTTAATGTTCATAGAAAAGATTCATACAATCAGAATGAGCTTAAGCTACTTTACAAACAAGCTATTTTACAGCAATAAAAGTCTCTATCTGTCTATGTAGTGAGTTAATTTTAACCTTCAAAGGTCGCAGTGTAAGGAATAAGAAAAAAAAGAAAAATGTAAAAGCATTGCCAAATGAGACGGGAGTAAACTGAAATCTAGCAGGTATGATGAAAGACAACTCCTTGGTGTCATTGATTATGTCCCAACGTCAAGCTAATGGCTCCCTGATATCAGAAAGATGACTGCAGACACATCGATTGGGATGTTAATTACTGTAATAAACTAAAAGACTGCGATGGTGTCTGCTATGATGACTATATCTATGACTGAACAAAAAATGATGACGGAATAATGATGACAGCGAAAGTGATATTGACAAACCCCATGGCACAGCCTGAAGCATTTCATCAACTTAGCCTGCAAACATATACAAATTATTCATGGTAACCTGATCAGTAGTTTACATGTCTATTCTGAGGCAGAGGAAATTTTTGTTTTGATTGTGTCTTACAATTTTCATTTCTGTATGTCTGTGATTTCTATTATGCTGAAATGATGACTGTGAATCATCAAAGTTTGAATACATTTGCATAGCTTGTTTTGAAGCTTTGACCTTTAATGGATAGGGTGCCTATAATTTGCCTTTGGCAGATACAACATATAATTATGAGGAATACACAACAGACTTTTAAATAAAAAGCTACACCAAACTAATTCTTACAACCTTTTTACACCACATCTATCTGAAAATAAGATCACTCATTCAGCATCAATATATTTTTGTTTCGTCACCGAGTATTGTAACCCTTTAATCTTCAATCTGTTTGATATGTTCCTTTATAAGAGTCAAAATTTTTAATTGCTGAGAGCAATTATTGTTCAAGATTAGTTACAATTAAATGCACCAAATCTGAATGTCTACAAGTAAATATGATCTACAGATCAGAGTTAAGATCAAAACTTTACTGAGAAAAGATCTTTAAATAAAAAAAAAAAAAAAAAAAAAAAAAAAACGCATATATGTATGCTTAGCAGTCAGCTTTACTTGGACAAATTCATATTACTCTGTTGGTAACTGTCATGTCTTTTCAGTAATTTGTTATTGGCTTATACATTTTAACCCTAAAATCCTTTATTGAACTGCTTTATGTGCTATACAAATAAACTTGACTAAACATATATTGTTCAACTGTAACAACAAAGAATCAGAATTACTGTTTTTGACTCGGTTTAGTCTTCAAAAGGAATAAAAATTTATAAATGTCATGAAAAAAAACAACAAAAAAACATAACTAACTAGAAAACCAGCATGATCCAAATACTTCCTATTTGAGGACTTCATCAGTAGATTTTGTTGTTAACCCATTTTAGTGTTTTAGTGAAATTGTGTGGGATACAAAAACAAATTATTTTCTTCAATAATTTTTCAGCCTGAGATTATGCAACTGAAATAAAAAATAATAAAATAATAAAAAATAAATAACTAATAATAGCAATACTTTTTTATTATTAAAAAATGTAGTAAAAAATAATAGTAAAATTTACAACATTTTACTACTGGTGCCAATGCACCACTAGTGGCCATCACTATATTCCCAAGGGGAAGCCATTTAGTTAGAAAACAAATAACGGATGTGGACTGGGTTTTTTATAACAATCTTTGCTTAAAACTGGTTGTGGTTGTTATACAGTAGACAAGGGGATATTGCTTATTATGTGTTAAAAGAGTCTTAAAACTTTGAATGTTTAGTCAGAACATAGCTACACTTCTCATTAGAAATTGTCTTGATGATAGAACACATTACTGCCTTCATCAAATGTTTGTAGATGTTCAGCACAAAAATACTGAACTGACTGAAATGAAATGACTACATTACCTTTGCTCCCTGAATCGGTAGAAAACAACAGTACTGTAACTTGGCTTTAATGTAGGTTTTGCCCTTACAGGCTTTTTATTGTGAGGCTTGCCATTAAGAAGTGTTCACTTCATTACATTAAATCAACGTCTTGGAAAAACCAAAGAAAATTTTCCATCTTTTTGTACTTTATCAGAAAACAAAGTACCTCAAATGTCCTTGGGCCAAAGAGAGCTTTAATATTGTGAAACTCAAAGAACCAACTCAGATCGTAGAAACAATCTCATCAGCAGACAGGCCATGATGACCCAAAGAGCAAATCATTACTCTCTTAGCCGATGCCGCAGGAAGCAGGAATCCTGCCATTGTGTTAAAAAAGGTTGTAATAAAGATTTCAATTACCATTTTGCATTGTAGCATAACGTTAACATTAAAAATGAACAGAATCTGTAACCAAGTGGATGATAAAAAGATGAACGGAAAAGGACTGCAGCACTGTTATCGGACCATTAGTGGCACCAATGAGTACTAACTCTGTGAAGCCATCTACCTTTTTATCCAGCAAGGAATCTTAATTATCATACTAGAAAGCTGGGTCACTAGTTTTTGAATACAGTAAAATCACCCTTCAGCGTCACTCACCATCCTGATGAGTGACCTAAACTGTTTAAGAATCGGAATGTTACAAAAAGTTTATTATTTGGGTAAAATTATTTCTTTCAAAACAATATAACTATCTTTCTGACCTGTATTCTGTTTATTGTCAGAGTGATATATAAGAATGTTTAATCCTGATCAATGTGCATGACGGGTATCTGCAGAGTCGCGTGGCAAGATTAGCAAACGTATCATCAACAGAAGAAGATGACAGCAAGATGAGCTATATCTTTTCATTCAGGTGAAAATTCAGTTTTAATGAGTTCCCCAAAACAATAAATGCAACCTTTACGGAAGAATAATTTTCCATTGGCTAATATTTATTCCATCCAAATGCAGGTCTATGGCATATTGATGTTTCATATAATATTGCAATGATAATAAATTTGTCATATTGTTTTTTTTTTTTGTTTTTTTTTACTATATTAAATTTAAAATGAAAATATTTTACATAATTTCTTTCTTTTTTTTGCTCGACTAAAAAAATGATGAAAGAATAATCTAACAAGCTGAATGAGACAAAAGCTGAACCAAAAAAAATATGTCTTGTGGCATTGCTGACATTCTGTTGAAAATTCCTTACAAATTTCATATGAAAGCCTTTTATATTCCCTTCAAATACCAAAAGTGAGTTCATGAGCATAACACTGTGTAAAAAAATGTATTTTTGTACCATGTTTCCAAGGTGATTTTTGCAAAAGTGGAATCCTACCTTTTAAACCTTATCGTGAGACAGTTCTATGAATCTCAACATTTAAAAAACAAACAAACATGCATTTAAGTAACACATGTGTGGTGAGCGGGTAAGACTGAATGTTTATACTGAGAAACACTTTTAACCAAGCTAAATGAAAAAGGGTTTTGTGTCAAAAAGTTTAATTCATAACTGACCTCCACCAACTTGTTGGCATGTTCACGGAACACCTGGGCGTACTCCTTGACCTCCTTCTCATTCCCACTCTTAGCCGCTTCGATGAGCACCAGAAGGGGAACATTGGTCTCCAGGAAAGAGTCTGAGATGTGGTCCATCACTGCCTTCCTCAGCTGCAACAGAGACAGAAAAGGAAACAAGAGAGAACAGTCCACATTAGTGCATTAAATTTGGATCCGAGGATGTCTTACTTACTGTAAAGAATTCGATGTAGTAATAATGGGTAGAATGGAGAAAGAAGTAAAGGGCATTGCAGAAGGGAAGTGTGTGTGTGTGAAAAAGGACATTTGTCAAAAGGAAAAGATGTGAAATGCTTTAAGGTGATATTTTTCCCATAAAGACTTTTACAGTGGCAGACATTGTGATTTACATCCTTTGTTTATTGAATAATTTTGAAACAAACTGGCCAGGGACTGCTTGCTTTATTAGATGGTAAATGATCCTTGGTCTCAGTAGATGGGATATCTGATGAAATGCCACAGTAGCAATGCAGAAACCACGACTGAAAAAGGGAGTTTTTCATACGAGACCACCTCAAACTAAGAAAAATAATTCTTACAGATTTCACACCTTTATTTTCTGATTACACTCTTCAGAAGCTTACTTATACATTGCTTTACTATAAATTGAAACACTTCGATCTACAGTCTACTATTAATGCAAACATTTCAAACCTAGTAATAATTCTAACGTGGATGCTACTTGCCATTGGTGCCCGTCGTTACACCAGTTCACACCAGTGTAGGCTCTTCTTTCAACTGCCTATTTTTTTTAAGTGGTTTATTATTGGATTATCTGATATTAAACAAAAGTAATGTCCAACAAACACAAATACAGTAGAGTTGTCTCACATTCAGATTATATCTAAGCAACTTGTCTTCTCCTTCCTGTCTGTTTTTACAAGATGATACCAAGAAGGAACAGGTTTAATTAAAAGGAAGCTTAGCAGAGTTAATTGACTTTAGGCTCCTTTTTATATGCAGACATTTCTGAGACCAGATTTTAAATTAAGAATTCAAGAAAGACAAAGACAGCTCATATTTCAGTATGAGTACTATATATATATATATATATATATATATAAACATACACAGACTGACACACACACAGACAACAATAAAGATGTCACATGCCAACTTTCAGTCACCTCTAAATCACAAGCATCCATTACAAGCTTAAGCTCAGTTGACATCCCACACACATCAGTGGCAGAATCTGTGTTTACAGGGTCTGTGTAATTCAATCATAAATGCTACGATACATATAAGCTAGTGATAATGTGGAGAATAGAATTATTAATATCATACCAGATTTGTGCCCTGTCTAGATACAATTCAGAAAACCGGTGGGATTTTCCAATTTTTTTTTTTGGTATTAACTACTAAAAGCAGGGTTGACATGTTTACAAATACACTAAATCCACTGCTCAGCTTTTTAACATGAGCAACATGAACAGTGTTGCAGTTATAAGACGCATTTCTGTGTGTGTTTTACATAAATACACGCATAAGCTCCTCCTTTGCTAATCCATTGTGCGACAAGTAAAACCAATAAAAAGAGAGGAGCCTACAAGTTATGCAAATATCGCAAGACACCATATGAATTGCCCTCTCACTGGGTTCAAAACTTAGAAAATCTGACATCAGAGTTTAAAGAGAACACATGACAGAGAAATGCTAGACTGAAGATGCTCCCAAAACAAATGTCACTCGTTATTTATGCAAACAGATGAAAACAGCAGAAGGATAAGACGAGACAGATGTGGGAAAAAAAACAAAACAAAAAAAAAAAACATGAAAGACAGCGCCATTGTTGTTTCTAGCACAGTTAATGTTTTCAGCAGGTGCAAAGAGAACCTCCACATAATTGTTTGTAATTATCTTCAGATATCTAAGCCACACATATTCACCACAAACTGAGGTGGTTTTAGAAATCTCCAGGCTAGAAATTGCTTATCAAAATCTCAGTTTTGTCATCTGTTTGCAAGCAGACAGGAGCTACAAAAGTAACAGAAAATTTCTATTTTTGCAAACGCCTAGGTCTTTTAAGATAATTGTAAGTATGCTATGTGTAGTCAAGTGAAATGAGGGGTGGAATAAATGAGCCAATTTATCAGTCACCAGTGCACCACATGTTAATTCAAAACTGAATTTCCTGATATGTTCTGTTAGCAGAACATGCTAACAGAAATACTTTGCCATCTTGAACTTTTTGAAAAATTAATTGCAGCCCACAGATTCGTAGCAAAATTAAAAGAACAGATTGCATTTTGCACGTATGTGCAAATGTCTACGTAGGTAGACATTGCAAGTACACGTTAAAGAAGTGATAAAATGACACCAGTCGCTGCATGGTCATGAATACCCAAAAGTAAAACAGATTCTAATCAGGGATTTGAGTGGAGGGATGATACAGACAAGTGATTTCCCGAGTTGGAGTCTCTCCTGCAGCATCAGCATTCTAATGCCCACACACCACTCCCACAGAAATCCATCTTCAATATTTCAGATCTCACCTCCCTCAAAACTCCCTCCCACTGTCTGTCCTCTAACACTCCCTCTGTATTTCACTAACACTTAAAGGAAATAGAACTGGAATTCCAATATATAGCACAGGCTCTGCTCATTATAGGTTTGTGGGGAAGCTATTTGTCTCCATCGTCGAGCAGTACCACAACAGCTCAAGCTTTTACAGTTGTGCCTTTTGTTTCGTAGAAACATTTTGACAGAGAAATTTTGCAGATGATGGTAATAAAATATGGCATAACGATCAAACAACAAACAGGAAAGTGCTTTTAAAATGCACCATTCACGTGCCATTAAATATAATGGCAAAGCTATTAACTCGGTCAAAACCTTGTAATATTTTAGTCTACAATTTACAAAAAAAAAAAAACTCATTTTACACAGTCAAAATGGAAAATTACAACTGTTCTGACAAGTGGATTTTCCACAAAAGAGCCATAATCTCACAAAGAATATTTTAAAGTTCAATACATTTAAAAACTCTTTTCTACTTAGACCTTTCTGCCTAAATAAGCAATCCAGCTCTGTAATATCTCTTTGGGAGAAGAATATTCTTCTAGACAGACTTAAATGAGTCACAAACTTCTGTGTAGGGTGTTTAATATAACTAAATTTGTCAGAAGCATATGTCAACGATGGAGCCGTTGACATTCATTTATGTTTTTGGTATGGTGACCAAACAACAATACGTATCCGTATTGCAAAGCCTCGGTTCAGCTTCTATGCCTGTCTCTTATTAAACCTTTTTTTTTTCCCCATGTCATGAATTAAGTAATTTATTTCCATTACTTAGCTCTAAAATATCATGTAGGAATACTTAAAATCAACTAAAACGTCCTCTGCATTGGAAGCATATTCAGGCTGACTGAACATTTTGAAATTCTTTTCATTGCAATGACAAACCTAAAATTACATTTTGAATTGGCTCAGAAGTTTAAGAGGACAGTAGAGAACAAGCAGCACCGTGAAAACCATGGAACAGCTGAAAGGTCAGAGAGAAAGTTGTGGGTGATTTTACAAGGTTAGGTTATAAAACAAGCTCTGAAAAAAGTCACCAAACACTTAAATTTTATCTTTACATGATGAAAAAACATATGGCACAACTGTAAATTGGCAATGAAAGCATTAATCAAATAAAGCAAATAGAAGGCCCATGGTGGCGATGGTGGAGCTGCAGGGATCGGCAGCTCGAGTAGGAGACTGGACAAGTCATGCACCCCATAAATCTGGCTTTTATGGTAGAAGAAAGTCATTGCCAAAAACCAAATCAAGTCAAATTGCAAACAATATATGTGGGGCACAGTAATAAAATGGAGGAATAATCTTTCAAAAGGTATCTAAATTGAACTTTTTCGGGTATGTGCAAAAGAGAATCTGGGAAGGAAAAACTGCACTTCACCTTGAAATTATTTTTGTTAATACATCAAGACAACATTTCACACATGGCATTGGCATCATAACGTAGGGACAGCTTTATTCAGCAGTGACAAGAAACCTGGTGGAGCAAATTACACCACAATTCTGAAAGGAGATTAGTTGAAGGCTCCAAAAGACTTCTAGCTGGACAACGACGCTTAACATTCAGCCAGGCCTACAATTCTTGTTTTCAGATAAAAGCATTTTTATGGTTTAAAATGGCCTATTCAATGTTCAAACAGTTATTTACCCAACTCAGAGACTGTGGTAAGACTATATCTGGAAGACACAAATATTTTCAATCTAATCTGACCGAGTCTGACCTGTAGACATACCCCAATACACAAAAGTGCTGACTCTGGGAGACAGACCACATACAGTATGGACATGATGTAAATATATTTTGATTTTTTTTTTGGGGGGGGAGGTGTGTTTGTCTATCACATACTAGTAAATTCCCCTATAGTGAAGTTTGTGGTTGTGTCATTACAAAATATAAAAAAAAAAAAAATTCTAAGGATATCAACACTTTTGCAAGACAATGTATGGATACCACTGCGATGAAATTTGTAAATATTGGTCTACACTTTGTTTTCTGATAGATGTGGAAGTGTATTGCAAGTTCAGCGAAGCTGGAGATGTATTTTGAGGTCCCTGTGGTAGCATGTCAGCGAACAAATTATCTGGAAAAGAAGTGTAGAGCCAATCTGCTTTCTGCAATGTTCTGTGATCATTAATTAATATGGAACGTCTGCCTGTAATTTAGGTTGTGTCTGATCAACTGGCCTACCCTTAATGACCGCAAACATAAGCAAACGTGTAAGCTTGAACTTATCATTGCTGTCTGCAACATTAATATTCATGTTCTGAAAACATACTCATGAGTTTTTCATGACTTCATTTGAACAGCATTACCCTTAATAATAAATGTTTTAGTCTGTATATATATATATATATATATATATATATATATATTATAAACAAGTAACACTAAATAAATGTTCTAGTACCATTGCTAAAATTAGTACTATCAATAGATGTACCATGAAAAATTTAATAATGAAATAATGTACCATCAGACAAACAATAACGTCTGGCTGCTTCTGAATTTTTCTAAAGAAAGTCTTATTTTAAACAAAACTTGATGGAGGGGAATATGTGCAGCTCACTGATACACAGGTCCTATATGTAATCTTCAAAGATAAGATTAGCATTCATTTTCCACATTTGGCTTTCAGTGGGGGAATTGTTTGTATTTTGTAGGAACCTGCTCTCTCATGAAAGTGGAAGCCTGGAGGAGACTGTTGCCAACATCCACTATGATCAGCGTGACTCAAAAACAAAGAAATGCATTTGTGTTCAAAGGATTCTAAGAAATGTAGCCTGAATTATCATGAGTATACGCATGGATTCAGACATTATAGCATCTCGACTTGTTTGGAGTTTGGCAGAGCTCTTCCAAATGCAAAAAGAAAGGATCTGAGTTTGCAAGAAAACACCGTGGTGGATTTTTTGATGTTTACTGTCGCACTTCAGCTTCTGTTAGGTTTCACTTGAGATTCAGAACACTTTGCGGTGGGTACTTTGGGGTCAGCTTGGGAAAGTTTCTTATTAAAATGTCAAGAGCAATCACAATATAAGTGGCTGGACTCATGGCTGAGGGGAAGCAGCCTGTGCAAATCAAAAATTAAGTAATAGCTCTCATATATGATATTTATCAAGAAGCAAAGGACAATGTGTGAAAGGAAAAAGGCGAGGGGAACGGCGGAAAGAGGAACCGAGTGACCATGAACAGAAAAAATACCTGGTAAAACTCATCCCAGCACCTTCATTTGAAGGGAGCATGACAGTAAAGAGAACTCCAGCATCATTTCAATGTTTTTCTAAAAGAATCTTTGAATATGGTGTAAAAAGTTTTACAAAATTCAGTCTGTAGAAAAAGATTAACAGGCTGATATTCCTCACTAATGTGCAGCCAGATTTTAATGATTCTAAAAGTGAAAGATTCCAAACGAATATATGCCTAAAGCAGAATATTTAGAATGATAAGTATATAAGTTATCAGTTTCATGGTAAATTGGATGTTTGCTCTATAGAAGGTGTTTTGAGTAGGGTTTCAAAAGACTAATCATTAACCCCATTTAGTCACAGAAATTGTAACTACACTAGCTTGTCTCTTGGATTGGACTACATGAGACAGATTTAGCTTGAGCTGTCGTTGGGACCCAATCTCGTAGCTATCACAATTTTTCCAGCTTTTTACATATCAGCTTTGAGGACAAAATGTCTACTCCCTGTCTAATATACACGACTGAGTCACAGTCAGTTGTTTCACGTTTCAGTGGTCATAACGTTACGCCTAGTTGGTGTGTAAACACCGGTAGATACAAATGATGCAGTTGTAGGTGCTTTTAGAAAAAAAGAAAAAAGAAAAGAAAACAAGTGATAATGATAGAATTTGAACTACGTGAGAAAAGAACAGCATTCTCAAGATTCATTCTCGTATTTTCTAAATGAGTTTAATGCCTTAATCAAAGCACCGTGATTTCAAAAGAATAGGATCGTTTTATTTAGCAAAAAATAAAAATAAAAAAATAAAAAATACACATCCAACAGAAAATAAGTTAACCTTGAGCAAAACTTTGTTGAAAAGAGGAGAAATGATTTCTACCACAAAGAAGTCTCTGACAGGACTGGGCTCTCAGAACGAGTCTATCAGTGTGGTATCCTTTGAATAAAAGCAAATAAATAATTTATGTCCTTGCAAAAATAATTTCGCTCCAAAAATGTAATCTGCATAAAAGTATGCTTAAATAGGAAAATATCAGACAGTGTAACTTTGTTGCAGCACCAACCAATATTAAAATAGTTTATTAAAGGTTCTGTTTCGGTTTAGTTTTTTGAAATTATCTTCTAAAGAAAGCGTAAAATTTTTATAAGCTGCAAAACCGGTTTGTTAAAAAAGGACTGGAGAAAACAAAATATGAAAGTGTGTAGATTTAGTCATGAAACAGTTCCAGCTCAGAAGATTTGGGACAGCTGTTTCTCCTTAACAGCAAACCCTCAACAATTAAAAAACAGCTGCACTAATCAACAAACTAATGGCAGAAACCAAAATGATTCCAGGATCTTTAAGCAGAAAGAGAGGAAGTGACAGAGAGACTAAAATAACATATGGGCCAGAATTTGTGAGGCAGATACGCCATAGGGAATCCAGGAATCAGCCATCAGTCAGAACACAGCCCAAAGAGATCACTTGACAGATATATTCATTACAGACAAGATGACAGGGGGTACAACACATGGCTCATTTCAGAGAGCTTTGTTGGACTGGAGTTTGGATGAATACTAATTAAAGGCAAAAAACACATTTAAATATTGCCACTAATGCTATACAACAGGGTCCTGCTATATATATTTCTTTCTGTCCTTCTTGTATATCATCATTTGGCTATCAAGTCCATAGTCAAGCCTTTTTTTTTTTTTACTTGTATAAAATATGGCATCGTCTTTCTGATAGCAGTATTGTTGCTTGCAGGCATAATAAAACCCATCAATTTTCAATGAATTTATTTTTTTATGGGGTTTCAGAGGGCTGTCACTGAGTTAGAGCCGGGTAACATCATGTAGTCCATTACTGAGCTTACACAGAGAAACACAATGATGTGAGTGCACAATCCCTCCTATAGTCAATTTGGAATAACTAATTAAACTGGCATGCATATCTCTGGACTGTGATAGCAAACTAAAGCACCTGGAGGAAACCAATGCATTCAAATAAGGGAAGCTATATACTGAGGTCTGACTAGGGTAATAACTAAGAATTTAGGATATATGTAGAAGTTCAATGTTTCATGGCACATCATTAAAAAAATACAGTTAAAATAGCTTTTTGCCTAAAAAGCTACTTGAGACAAAAATAAATTATCACTTTATCTTGGACGTTTTTTGGTTTCTTTGGTTGATGGAGATAGATTGGTTTTGGAGATAAAATTAAGAAATCCAGAGCTTTGCAGACGTCTGCTATTTAAATTCCTGTAGCCAAAATCTTATAATTTAAAGCTTAAGTCTAAATGAGACCAGATCGTTGGATCTGTTTTGTAAAGCTACATTAAGACAGTTCAAAATATTTAAAACTCAATGTCCATATCTTAGAAATACCTACCTTGTCTTATCATGTATTATTTAGGTAGTGTGTTCGTTCAAGTCCATTGTCTTAAAAAAATGCATTTATGTTTATCATATTCAGTAACATGTTTAAAAACCTTATTGCCAGTTTCTTTCTGTGTGGTTATTTTTTGGCCATTAATGACATAGATAAATGTAGACAATTCTAGTGATATAAAACCATTTAGGCCTGTTATGTCCATAAATCAGCTGAGCTGTAAAAATATCCTGAACCACTGCCAGTTTGGAATGCTAATCTTCAAGCTTCACTTGATGGGCTAATTAATGTGTTAAAGAATGCTAGGTTCACTCATTAGCTTGCTTTGACATTTAACATCTCTAATCTGTTACGACAGCTCACAGTCAATGCACAGTTGATGTTATGCTAAATTCTGATTGTTATTAAATGTGCTAATGGGGTTCTCTGAGGAGGAACACCCATTCTCTAAACAAGTAAAACATTTGTAACAAATTATGACCTCAGTTTTATTGAACTCAAGACCTTGTGGTGAAAAGAGACCGTCACTGTTTTAGTAATTTAAGAAATCTGATGAAAAGCAACTTGTAGCTTTTACACTATCATCTCAAGGTATTACATTTTTTTCTTAAATACTGCAATAATGGTTGTAAATTATGCTTTGTAAGGGTCATATGCTGCTGCTTAAACAACTTGTACAACATCAATATTGCTTTCATAAATGAAATCAAGATTATAATATTGATATGCTTTGTGGACAATTAAGGGGATGCACATTAGAAGAGACAAGATGCTTTAGTTTAAGAGAAATGCATCAGTTAGTTGCCGACCAGATACCGACTGGATTTGTTTCAAGGATATTAAATGGGGGTGTATTCTTTGCCACTCATCGTCTGCCGCAGTTGTGTGTTACTCTTAAACCCTTTCCTACTGCTATTATGACACACATTATGCCATGGTTGTGAACCATTTAGATAAAAATCCCCCTCAGAGTCGGATTTTATTATCTGTGGTGTAATGGTTTTATTTTTCCTTATTTTTTGAAAACGTCTTATACAGTTTATTGCAGTGGTTTTCAAACATTTTCTGCGCCCCTCCCATGGATTACAAATGGCTGTCTGGTTGAAACGATGCCTGTGACGTACGTACGTAGGTGGACGTACATTCAGCTACGAATGTACGTAGCTGAAAATAGACACCAACATCGGTAGCCTACAAGGTACTTGTTAAGCTA
>NW_015113815.1:38666-47733 GCF_001443285.1 Poecilia latipinna
TGTCTGGTTGAAACGACGCGTGTGACGGGAGGGGGGGCATCAACTTTTTGGGGGGCAAAATGAATGTACGTAGCTGAAAATAGACACCAACATCATAGCCTACAAGATACTTGTTAAGCTTAAGGTTCTGTATTGATATTAGCTAGTCATCTTTTAGCTAACATTAGCTAGTCATCTTTTAGCTAACATTACCTGTATCCAACAGCTTTACTCAACTAAGTCGGTTAGTTTGGAGGGAAAAACTGTGAAAAGTTCTTTGCGTTTTGCTGGTTTGCTGCCGTGATTCTAAGACAAACCTACGTAGCTCCGCACAGTAGCAGCAGGTCTCCTTCACAGGTGTAAACCCAGCGCGAGCGTCGGAGCGCTCATGTTGCGTTTAAAGGCGGCTCGGAAAAACAGGTTACAACATGTTAACAATGGATTAAACAGTTTTAACTGCTGATAAAAGTGACAGAGGACACAAATATGGGAAGTGTGGAAGCCTCTACTGTATCAAATTGACATAGGAATAACAGAGTTGGCCATTCTAAGGTAAAAACCCAGCGCATACACTGTTCATGTTTTGTTTTTTTTCATCCAGACGGCTTCCCGCGCCCCCCTGCAATGACACGGCCCCACAGTTTGGGAACCTCTGGTTTATTGTGTATGTGTTTTTTTTTTTGTTTTTGTTTTTTTTTTCACAATTTAAAGCTAAAGGGAATAAAGTACTGTATAAAAGGAGGTGCACATTGACTGATTTTACTATCATGTAGAAAAAGAAGGAAATAAAATCAGTTCTGATTAAATTTATTGACTATGATCTGGTTGCTTGATGTGGTTATAAATTCTAAGCTGCTGTCTGTGTAGACTTTGGTGTGACAGACTGTACAATTAGGTTTTTGTTTTTTTTTTTGTTTTTTTTTATAAAGGCTAATATAAAAATGTGACATTTTTAGTTCAATATTCTGTGGTTGATATTGGCCCGTGGGATAAACAAACATATTTTGATCAATTTCTTTGTAAAAAACTCTCTGGAGGTTATTAAACTACAGCAACACAAAGCGGATAGGGAGAATTATTGCAAAGGTTTTACTCCAGATGTTTTGCCAACTTTCTTTCATCAAAATCAGACAGAGAAAGAAGAAGGAGGTTAAGGAAAGCAACAAGGCTCCTCTGACAGGATTCTGAACTCTTATAATTTTTTAAATATTTCTGGTTAGCTTTCTATGTCTGTGTCTTTCCAATGAAAGCGTGACATGGCATAAAGCTTTGTGTCAACTTTATCTCTTTGAGGTGCAAGACTTAATTTACTGATTTAATGTAATATCGGTCCATATTTGTGCGTGCACGCGTGTGGGCGTGCACGCGTGTGGGCGTGCGTGCGTGCATGTCTGTGTTCGAGTGAGTGGGTGGGTGGGTTAGAACAGCATAAAAAATAGAGAGAACCATTCTCGAGAGTAGTGATTGTACTTTCACACTTCAGCTATCACTGCCTTCATACATTTTTTAATCCCTTCCTTTTCTTCAATTGCAATTGTCTTGTCAAAATCCTTTATTCCCTCATTTCTGAAGGCAACACATGCTTTTATTTCTCAATGGTTTTTTTTTTGTTTGTTTGTTTGTTTTTTCCTAAAATACTAATACAATTAATCAATCTTGCTATTTTATTACTTGGAATTTTTAAATCTGTGTTGTAAGTGTTCCTAGTGGAACAGGGACATTCATGGAGAATAATCATGTGCTGCCAGTACCAGATGTACAACTGGGTAGCAGAGGGTCACCTGCTGTTAAAAGACTGGTGAGGCATAAGGAGAGGGGACTTTTTGAAATCAAGTTAGAGGAAAGCTTTTGGTTTAGATGTGATCTTGTCTGATCTTCACATTTCATGGATGGACGTGGGTTGTTTTTCTGTCACTGGGGCTGTGTTGTGCTTGTTGCACTTGAGAGAGCCTGTTGTGAGCCTATGAAAATTTCAGTGGGTTACTCTGTTGAGGGGCACAGTCCAGCAGTCACCTACTATCATGTAACTCTCCACAAGAGAGCAATGAAAATGCCTTGAGGAGTTTTAGTTTTACTTTATTCTTTTCACAGTGTCTTCAAAAGCAAGTCACTAACTTTTTTTGGATTTTGTCACGTTACAAAACTCCCGTAATTATTTCGATTTTATTTGACACAAAGTGCACAACTAGGAAGTGAAAGGGATTTTATTTTCCTTTAAATAAAATCCAGTGCAACCAAATGTCTTCAGATTTGGTTGTAAACACCTGTGTTTAATTTAATCTCTGCCTCAGATGCATCCAAAACGCTGTCTGTATAGAAAAGTACTGCCCTAAATACCAAGAAATCACCATCACAGTTTTATCAGCAGTGAAACTTGTTATTGGCAGCACCATGCTGTGCACACGCTGTTTTTCTGTTGTGACAATTGGAGGACATGATTAGATCAGGGGAGAAGAGCAGCATCACCCTCAACATAGAAGCATATACATGTCGCAGTCAAAGTTCAGATCTATATCCACATGGAAATCTGTTTCAAGCTACGGAAACTGATGTTCGCATACGCCTTCCAACCATTCTGACTAAACTTGAGCTAGCTTCCAAAGAAGACCAGGCAAAAATGTCAGTCTGTAGATGTGTGTTAGAAACACAACCCAAAAACTCTGCAAAAAAATAAAAAAATAAAATAAAAAAAGGGTTAACCATGTGTGCTCTTCCTTCCACTTCACAGTAATATGCTAAATTGAGTCCTAGAAGAATGACAAAATACAAAAAAGTTTAAGGAGAAGCAATGCTTTTGCCTGGTCCAGTAAATGTCCTCTAGCATGTGTTATTATTAACGCAAGAATAACAACAAGAGTGCCAAGCTGGAAGTCAAAGGAGTTTAGTTAAACACTTGAGCTTTACTCTTTGAATAAAAAATACACAAGTGAAGCGTGTTGAAATTAAAACAGAATCCTTCTACATTTAAGACATGTAAATATTGCAATTCATCCCTTCTCCCAGACATGATGGCGCAGCAACGTTTTCCACAAATGCAGAATGAAGGCATGATCGAGCAGTACCCTTGACAGCTTCTGAATTTGTCCCGGATAACAGACAGCTTAGGATTGTCTCGTGTGTGTGTGTGTGTGTGTGTACACATCAGCATGAAAGCGAAAACAACATGCCGTGTCTCCAGCGGTGTTGTCACAAGCCTTGCTTGGTCTTACCTGCTCCCATTTCACAAATGTTGCCTGTCATTTGGGCTTGTTTGCAACATGATTTCTCCTTTCGCTGAGGAGATCATGGGACGTAAATTCTCAGAACAACTGCGCTCCTCCCCTCAGGATGTGCTGCTGTCTCTACACTGACTCACTAAACACAACACGTGTCTTGTTGACATAATTACAGTATCACAACTCAATGTAACGCCTGCATGTGCATTGTGAGTTTACCCTCTCATGTTAACTGAAAGCTTAAACACACCGCCCATTCTGTCAAGTCTACCCCTGAGTCAATAGAGCATCCTGTCAGAGTGAATACCGCCTGCCAGCCCATCAAACGGTCCCCTCCAAATACCCCACCAGCAAAGCCATTGCAGTTTTCCCACCTGGAAGGATTTCGCCGTCATCAGAGTTCCAAAGAGACCAAGTCTTTTGGTGCGCAAATATAGGATGCCAAAAGTGTCACAATACAGTGACTAACCACGGCAATAAATATACATACATAAATAAATGTGATGCTATAAATGAAATTGAAGATAAGCATAGAAATACATTTACACCTGAATATTTAAATGCCAAAATTGTTTTAAATATACAAATTAATAATATTTTCAGTAATATTCTAATTCATTGAATAGGTTTAAATTAGATTGTGGCAATTTTGGCCTTCCTTACATGGAGAGTGGATCCTTCACATGAATAACCAGCAACAAAAAAAAAAAAAACAACAAAAAAAAACCTGTATCCAACCAGCCAGAGAGAAGAACGAAGCAGATCAAGATCTCTTTGACAAGGGTGAACATGATCCACAACAGAAGGCGTTGTTTTGTTGTGGAGGAAAACCAAATCAATCACCAAGCTTGGAAATTGAAATGCATCTCATATCAGTAGGTCAGCAACAAAATTTTAATCTTTTTTTTTTTTTAAGGTACATATACGATATGTAGATTTTGTTTGCCTACATGCAGAAAAGACAAACAATGTAAAAAAAAATGTTTGATTGCTACTCTTGATGCTAATACAGAGTGAAGACAGATGTGATTTCAAGATATTATGAACTCACCTGTCGACGTAAGTCCCTGGTCTTTTTGGTCATTTTGTCAATGGCTGAGTTCAGCGGGTCCCCTTTTTCTTTTCTACCAGTCTGCAAAAGGAATACAAAACACCGTGTTAATGCTCCGACAGTACATTCAGTATCAGATATTATTTTTTCAGGTGAATTTGGGGCTGTTTAGAGCAAATACGTTTTTCTAAGAGACTGCGCTGACGTCTAATGTGTTTTGTACACCAGGAAATTCTGACAGAACTGTTACCAATGTTACCTAGCAACTAGGCAATCTGGCAAGTATCAATTTAGTTGTCTCCAATTCCCCTTTGTGCTGCACTTCCTGTCAATGCCAACTCCTACTGATGGCTTTAGGATGGTGCAGACTACCACATGGTTCACCTGATACAAACAGAGACGCAAGCTGCTTCTTTTCACTTGACAGTAGGGAGTTTTTCAGGGCGAGCAGCCCAGCTTCCATCCTTCCCTAGTTTCCCCTCCTCTGGCGATAACAAGCACAGGAACCGAAACAGTGGGAGCCACTGTCGGTTACTGGTAGGAGTTCCTATGACAGGATCTTTTTTGTGACTCACACAAAAATACTTCCAATCACGTTCGTTGCAAAGTCTGGCCGAAGAAGAGGCTTCACTTTCAGCTAATTACCCCGTTCAAGACTTAACGTTTCTGCTCGGAAACCATGAAGAGCGAAGCTTCACTTTTACTATCTTTCTCAGGATGACAGCTTAGCCTTGAGGTTAAAAAGACGGTGTCGGTATCTCATTGCAGACTATGCTAAATGCAAATCTTTCGAACAGAGGAGAAAGTATTTTTAGCCGGCGCAAATTGGTAAAAAATATTCAAAGAATTCTGAATGTACCGTTTACAATAGACTCTCACGGCATCATAGCATAGATTAACACATTTGAATTACACTGCACTCCAAAGCTATTCAGAACCCTTAACCCTTGATATATATATATATATATATATATATATATATATGAAGAATGATCTTTGTTTACTGCTCCGTTGGATAGCTCTCCCTCTAGTCCTCTCACTAAGCTGCTGTATCGAGTCTCATGCCACCACATTTCAAACTGAAAGTCTATAAATAATCACTCATGTTAATGGTTTTGTACTCTTATTTTGACAACTGACAAATGGGAAACTGTGGCTCGTCTCTCTCATGAAGGTTCAATTCCTGCACATAGAAATATCAATAATGGAAAAAAATAAAATAGAAAAAGACGCAGCCAAATTCTTGACATAGCCTCAGTTTCTTTTTTTAGCTTCGTGTTATAAAAATGAAGCAGGTTGATCAACAGATTGTAAAGGTAAAGATCCTCGGTTGCCGCATTTCCAGCATACAAATTTATTTGCATTGTTGCCAGGCAACTATCCGACTCTTTTCAGTGGTTTACCACAAAAGCAAGCAATCAAATTGCTCATCTGGTTTTGAAGTGAAAAGTACACCTGGTAACATCTTTTCTCTTCATCCAAAGTCTGCCTCGCATGACGAAACACTGAGACACACTGACCACTCAGAGCATGAGTAAAAGAGCTATTTAGTCTCCATCGTGTTTAATGAGACACCAAATGTGCTGACTTATCTCTGTGTTACTGCACTATTGTTCTGCCCTTTTGATAATTGAGTGGAACAGAATGCCTCGTATCCGTGTGTCACTGATAACTAAATGAGCTCACATCAAATGGACACGTCACGGTAAACTGTCCTCCAGCCCCCCCTGAGGTTAAAACTGCTTCTTTTAATGTGTTGGTCACCATCAGCCTGTAAAAATAACAGCTCTCTCATTAATTATGCATATCCCTGCCATCACAAACCGATAGTAGCAAAGAGAGGACCACCACTGTGAACTCCAGACTACAGCCTGTTGACGGTGGACATTTTCTCTCTCTGTGAGCACCTTCTCTTTTTTTTTTTTTTTTGTATCTGCAGTAATTATGGTGGCACAAAATTAAGAAACATGGAGTGTTTTTGAAGTTAACAGAAACCGGCGTCTAGTTTGCACGTTTCTCCTGTTTGACTTTGTAAATAACTTGTGGAACGTACAAACAGACATTTTTTTGAGTTGTTCTCAGATCAGCAAGTACATTGAAGAGCCAAGGGAATGCAAACGTATAAGGTCTGTGACGATGAAGAACTGATTTCTGAACAGATAAAGCCATAAAAAGGGATAAGTTTCCAGTTTCCTTATAATTTATTGCTAGATTGCCCTTGGCAAGGGCTCATATAGCATTTTTATCCACATGGATTTTAAACATTACAGTCAGAATGAGTTATTTATCTTCCAGCTCACACTGTAGTTAGTCACTGCTTCTGCTAAATAGCAATGTCACAATGCAGCCATTTGTTGTGGGGCAATGCAGCAAGCTGAAAGGAAGAAAACCGACATGCGTAGCTTGACCAATGTGCTTTGAGCTTCAGGGTCAAATTCAGCACCAGACCCCATCCAACTCCTAACAATCTCTTGTATTTCCAGGAGGTTTTCTCACATATTTGCAAGTGTAATCTTGACATATCGGGGCAGGCTTTTAGCCAGTTGTTAAATGACATATGAGGAGGAAAGGGAAATGGAGGCAGAAATCTGTTACCTTGCATTATGTTACCTTCCACACTCGCATTAGCACACACACTTTGATGTTCGTATACAGACTAGCTTTACTATGCCAAAGTAGAAAAGTGGAGGACATAACATTAGTCATTGTGTTGCCTTAAGAGCCTAATGTGTCATTAAGGCTCTAGTGGGACAAACAGGATTACAGATGCTCTCAGCCCAAATTAATTGTAATAAAGGTAAGTGGGGTGGGAGGGGTGAGGGGGAGTCTTTAATGGAAGCTTTCTGTGGAAAGTCCCAGTATTTTCAAAACGTTGCAAAAAAGGGGAAAAAATTTTTTTAATAAATTTTGATTATAGAAATTACTTAAAAAAAATTTGTTTCTATGTGGTAAACAAATCAAGTATTTTCATGTTTTCTTTTATTTATTCTAAAAAAAATAAATAAATAAAAAAATCAAGAAGTGGAATTTAAATTATCCGTCTTATTTCCAAAACCTCTTTAATTTGAGCTAAGAAGATTAAAACAGCATAGAGATGTCAGAGAGTGAGAGGATAAAACCCTGTACTTATTTTTAGGTCCCTCTATGCAGTATTAATATTTCTTCTTTTTTTTTTTTCTTTTTTTAGATTTTCTTCATCTCCAATCTTTGAAATAAGAACAACATATTTTTCACAGTTAGAAAAGTAAATAAGATTATGTGTAGAAGTAACTATGTTTCCAGAGAACTATAATTATGTTTTTGAATTTATATTTCAAGTACAGTAATTACAGGATGAATAATGTATTGCTCATTCTGGGTTTTATGAAAAACAAAAAAAAAAAACACCCCATTAAACGGTCCATGCCTCAATCCACCATTAGAAATTTTGAATAAAAAGCTGTGCACAGTGATGATTCATAGGTTTGTCAGTGTGTCTCACATTAAGGTCAAATATTTACAAATATTTACAAACTAAAATCTCGTATTTGTGCTTGCAAATGCAGGTACTTTTTGTATAAACTACAATATCAAAGAGTTAATTTATTTCGGTAAATTATATTTTTAAAATATTCTAGAATTGCTTTTTACAGACTATTTCCAGTGTTAACTGCAGGTAATTGGAGTAAATATGGCTTGCAGAAAAAATAATTAAATTTCTCTAAAAAAACAGAATATTATGGAGTCTTTCCTACAATTACACAATTGTAGGAAAGACTGCTAACTTTACAGTTGCTTAGCAGGATGGTAAGCTACAAAAGGTTAACACTAACGAAGCAGATGGTTCATTGGAAAGTTTAGTGGAAGGAAAAACAAGAGTGTGTTAATGAGGTCCATAAGCAACAGAGGTAACTGCAACCTTGACAGGAAAAACCTTGAAAAAGTCATTTCAGCAGTTTTGTTGTGATTCACAAGAACTTCGAATTTTTTTTTTAAATACATTTTTTAAATAATAGACATATAAGGATGTTAATGTGCTTGATTAATCTAAATATTTTGTTAAGTTAATTACAGAAAACAACTATACCTGAATGATATGCAGGTCTTTTGAACCTGTCTATATGTAGAAACTTGTTTTATAAAAGCTTGATAACTTGGATGTTGGTTGATTCAATTCTTTTCCATGGAATAACATTGATAGTTTTTTTCCCCCCCTTGTTTTCCATGTTCGTATGTTGGAAAATGCCAGTTGGGTTTCCTGGTTAATAAAGCTTCCTGTGGTGCCTTACAGACAGTGTTTGCCAATTCTCCATCATCTATTATTTTCCACCCCCATGCTGCGCGCTCATTCAATCTCTGTTGGGGGGGGACAGAAAGACAGAATAGGTGGGCTAACAATAAGAATCTTGTGAAAGAAACAACTGAGTCTGTAGAAGTGGGGTTTCTTTTGTCCGATCAATAGAGACCTGCTGGCTGGTGCGTGCTGGTGAACCAACCGCACGATGATAGTGTCAATTCTCTGAGGTCCTCGTACAGTAAATGTTGTAATTTGCAGATAAGCTGCAGTGCAAACTACATTACCTCTCTTCATTTTTGACATTACATCTCATAAAGAAGACATAAAAAGTGCAATTTGTCTGGTATCAAATGAAAAAAGCGAAGTGGTTGGTTGTATTGTAATCCGTGTTCCACTTAACAGCCAAATTAAAAATGCCTCTAATTCATAATGCTCAATATGTTTCATTCAGTTATTTGTTTTAAATTACTGGTATTAATTTCTGTATCCCATCAACTTCCTTGAAGCCAATTCGCCAAACCAAGACAAAAAAAAAAAAAAAAAAAA
>NW_015113815.1:50892-55307 GCF_001443285.1 Poecilia latipinna
TTTTTTTTCCCACACCTTCCTTAAAAGCAAAATTGCCAAAAAAAAAAAAAAAAAAAAAAAAAAAAAGGCTGAACCCAAGGGCTTGATGGACAAATGGGACCTGGGTTTAGTAATTCATAGGCAATAACATGGCAAATAAAAGAAATGGGCAGATGAATCAGAGGGAACAAAATAGAAGTCAGGTGGTGCAGGAGACACTGCGTCTCATTGTCTCTCAAGATCAATGTGTTAAATGATATCAATTCCGGCTCCATGTCAATTCAATTAGGCAGGAGTGAGAGGTACAATTACTGCCCAATGTGGTTACACTGTCTGTGGCAGGCTTAAAGGGGAAGGCAAGCTGATAACAAGAATGTGAGTGAGTGTTTCGTGTGTGTGCGTGCTCCGGAGTGTGTGGCAATAACAGTGGTAGCATGTTGGTTGGGTTACCAGCTGATAATGGGTAGCCAGATCCTCATTAAGATAAGTTGTGCTCTTTCTGCTGTGGTGCCACAGATGGGCCAATTTGAGATGTTCTCATTAAGTGCAACTTAAAGAGGTGCAGTGGTGGCTATCAGGCACTGTGATTACAGGACGGCCACAAAGAAAACAAACCATAATTTCTGCAGCAAGAAAGGATTTCTCCAATAATTTGGTTTGGATTGCAATTTTGGTTTGATAGGTTTTAACATTATTCAACAGTAAAGATGGGAACAGAATAATCTAATTAGGATACACAAGACAGAGGCAAAAAAAAGAAAAAAGGATGCATTCACAATTTTCATTTTCCATTTATTTTGAATTGAATTAATTGCATTTTTAATTTATAGAGAACTACTTATCTTAATTTACTATTGGCTGTGAATTATTACGATAAGGTATTGTTTTACTTTGGTATTCTATTTTGAAAGGTCTTTGCGTCACAAATTTTGTCAGTAATTACCCCTCCGGGATAAATAGTTCGTAGCTTTTTATTCAGTAGGAGCTAGACAGGAAAAAGGGAAGAGAGAGGAGGTGAAAATATGGCCAGGGGCCTGGAAGCAAACCGGGGACAAATGAGGATTGTAGCCCCTCATATGGTACGTCTGTTCCACGTGGCGCCCCCAGCTAGCTTTGGTAACACTACTTTACTGTGCTATGCAGTTTTTCATCCTAACTCCAGTCTCCAGTTATTAAATAATCTGTTGTTGCACAGCATAAAACTGAATGAAATACTAATAAACACAGTTTAAAAATAAGACAATAAGTACTTCACTGTACATACACATATGTATAAATAAATACTTATGAATGTGTGTGTGAATAAATAAAGAAGATAAATAATTAATTCTGTTAATGAGAAAATAAGGTCCACATTATAATCTTTTTTTTTTTTTCATGGGAACATTTATTTACTTGATGGAGTATTTATTAATCCCAAGTAAAATTGAACTTTTTTTTAAAAGTCAGACTTGACAGAAACTCAATACAGCAAATACAATCAGTCACATTGTCAAGCAAGCTTAGACGTAACCAAAAATCTTATCCAACATTTTCTTAAATAAATGTACTAACGAAAAACATATATCTTTCACACTCCTAATAAAATAAGCCTTTTGATAAATTAAAATAAATATGCAAGCTCACATATATATATATATAGCAAGCACCCTCCATATATGCCTATAGTATCAGTAGCAGAGTAATCTGAGCCTGGTGGTCTCTTGTCATTTAGACTTCATACAGCCTACAACAGCGATGTGTGATAAGAAACCAGAGTGCCTTCAGGCGCAAGCTCTTTTACGTTTAATAGCTGAAGCTGTTTACTTACTCCTCTCATTACATTCACTGGTGTTAAGACTCTAGGCCTGTCACTGGCTATCAGTATCTGGGGTCAAGTGGGCTACAGATGGTATTAAACCAAGACTTTGTTTTGTTAACATAGAATAAAGGAGCAACAGCCTGTATAAACCAACAGTAAGCAACTATGGACACTAATTAAACACGAAAGGTTCCAAAAAGCATGGATGTTTGTGTGATTCACAACAGGAATCAAAGAAGGTTACCTTGAGAGTAGAAGGAATTGAGACGTGTTTCTACTAGACAAATACTCAAAAGTGAGCAAATGATGAAACAGCCAGATATAAACAAGAAAATGAAATGCAAGTACAAAGAGAGAACTGAAACAAAGACAGGGTTAGGAGCAAAAAAAAATAAAAAAATACAAAAAAGAGAAAACAATAAAGTACCAAATGGGCCATCTGTTCGTCAATCCCCTCAGTGTGTCCTTTGTTTGACTGCCAGATGTTGGTAAAGCATATTCAAAGTGTATCTGAAGTCTGTAATTGATTTATCTGACATTAGGTTCTACAATATTCAGTCCCTGCATTGTCCTTTCAGAAAGAATGAGCCGAGACACCATTAAGCTGATAGTTTATTATTAGTCAAAGTCTGTCCAGCTCAACTAAAATTGTAATCTCCCATTTTCTTTTTTTCCACCGCAAAGTGAGAATGTCCCAGAACCACTTGGGAAAAGGGAAAGTATCTCTGACATACCAAGCAATTCCACTTGGAAAAAAAAAACAAACAAAAAAAAAAAAAAACTTTGGGGTCAAAGAAATACAGATGATGTGACAGAGATCTACCTGGCCAGTGTAGGTATTGCATTCCTAATGTATAATGTACAATTAATAATGTCAAAAACTATTTGGCTTTTAAAAAATAAAAGCTTAATAAATGTTTAACAAATGCTGCATCATAAAGATGATGGAGGAGCACTACTCGGGTAATTGTACAGCTGTAGATTTACTGGTGATCTAATACTTGAAGCATCCTTAAAAGAAGAAAAGCAGCTAAAGCGGAATGAAAGGAGTTAAACACTAAGCGTGTTGGACTGTAAGCCAAGGCTTTAGGTGCATAGTTTCAGTAGAATTAGAGAAGAAGGTGAGGGGAAATGTCTGCTTATCAGACAGAGGAAGAGAGAGAGAGGGAGAAATAAAAAGGCCAAGTCCTGCAGCAGCAGTTTGGGGAGGTAGAGCAATTCTGCCTGCAGCCTCCCTGAACTGAATAGTAAGTAGTAATGCTGGGGATGGGCTAAAGGAAGGGCACCAGGAGAGAAGAGAAGCAAGAAAGGGAGAGAGGCTGAGAATAGGTTACAGAGGGTGAGAAAATAAGAGAGCAGTGCGATATCTGTGAGAGCAGAGCTGTGGCGTAGAGAAAAAAAAAAAGGGAGTCAATGGGGTGAGAGGAAGGTTTGAGTATCATTGATGTACTTTTGTTTCACTGCAGAGTTGAAAAAACCAGATTTATAACACACACACACACACACACACACACACACTTCCCTATACATGCATGCAGCTATGACAAGGCTGTCTGTGTGGACGTGAGATGGTTTTCAAAAAGACAGAGGCTTTCATGCTGGCCGAATATTCCAAAAAGTATAGAGCACCTGAAGTGATGCTGCAGGTACAGAATCGATTCTAGGTGCTGTTTTCATATACTGACAATTTGTAGATCGGGAAAATAAATAAATAAATAAAAAAAATAACAGGTTTCAAATGAACAGAAATAAAACTGTTATTTATACGTGCAGACTACAGAGATGTTGCATGCTCAACATGCATCTTCCAACTCTGATGGGTTACATGCATGACCAGCGTAGAGCCCATCTGCTTTCTGGGTAAGTTCATTGTAACACAACAGAGCCTATTATTACATACGGTGATGCGCACCTTGCAACGTATTATTAATAACTTCCGAATGTTTTCAAATTCTGTCATGTTACAACCACAATAACCACAACAAGTAAAATTTATTTTATTAGTATCTTATGCAGCTCACTATGGTCTGTTTGTCTGTCTATTCAGAGTCACACTCTAACATACTCTAGTGATTACTTTGACTCCAAAGCAGAGTTAAAACTCTTATTCCCAATATGTAAGCATGGCAAGACACAGCAATGAAATTAAACAAAAACATTCAAAAGAACCGAGAAAGCAACCAAATGCACCATATTCCCAATTGCTGTGTATCGTCTTTCTCTTTCTTTATGAATCCTAATTAGGATGAGTGAATGAAAATAACAGAGTGTCAGTTTGGATGCTGCTGGGACAAAGAATGGCGACACACAATATTGTCTCCTTTGGTAAATGTCAAGGTTTTATTCAGCCCTTGCCCAAACTTGAAAATGACCTTATTATGTGGACAAAGGAAAACTCCTCCTTTTACTCATCATATTTTCAGCCCAGTTTTCTTTTAGCTTTGCTTATTTTCTTATGTTTTCTTTCCTACACGGTAAATAAGAGGAGAGGATTTGCTTTAAAATTAAATGAGGCAAATAAAATTTAAAATAGCAAAGACAAGAAAATGGGAAGCGAATGAGAGACAATGCATCTTTCAGTTGGGCACATATTTACAAAAATAGCATCTTTTGGACAATACGTCATATTGGTGTG
>NW_015113815.1:58250-161837 GCF_001443285.1 Poecilia latipinna
CAAAGGAAAACTCCTCCTTTTACTCATCATATTTTCAGCCCAGTTTTCTTTTAGCTTTGCTTATTTTCTTATGTTTTCTTTCCTACACGGTAAATAAGAGGAGAGGATTTGCTTTAAAATTAAATGAGGCAAATAAAATTTAAAATAGCAAAGACAAGAAAATGGGAAGCGAATGAGAGACAATGCATCTTTCAGTTGGGCACATATTTACAAAAATAGCATCTTTTGGACAATACGTCATATTGGTGTGGAAGCCACAAGAGTCAAAGAGTGAATCATGAAGAAGAAGAAAACATCTAAAAGTCACACTGGTCTTTTAGTCACATGTATTAAGATTTTGTTCAAACGTGAGGGCGAACCTCATCTATGTTGACGATATGATCCATGACATGTTGTGTTCAGTTACCTGCTTTTCCACAAACTCATGACTCATTGATCAACTGGCTTCAGTGACGCATGCAGAAAATTCATGGTGATAGAGAGGCAGTTTTATTGCATGTAAAGGTAATACCAAGAAGGCCTGCCTGCAAAGTCATTTATATTCATCTCCTTGGCAACTATCAGGGCGTAGAGACGTAACTGCACCACTGTCAGAATTAGCCATCTTTGAGTCTGTAGATGGAGACCCCTTGGTTCCTGTTGGTCTATTTAACGCATCTGTCAGAAAATGCATCACGGAAAGGAAAGCAAGATATAAGCTGCACCTTGTAAGTCGCAAGACCAGCCAAACTATGAGAGAGAGAGAGAGAGAGAGAGAGAGAGAAAAAACGCTTATAGTGTTGAAAATATACTAACTTAGTTCAATAAATTAGCAGCTGCCAAAATGTGTTTTTTTTTTCCTTTGTTGATGTCCAAGCAACTTGAATCAAGCACGACAATATAAAAGAAAGTATGTATCCAATGTACTCAATAAAGTATTTGAAAAAGTTCATTTCTAATCATTATCTAGAAAATAGGGCAGATTATTTTGTTGATATATGTACACATACAAACCACCATACGTTAGATGTTTAAAGACCTGCTGAATCTACTTGACATTCACACCCACATGATGTTCCTTTTCTGGTCTCAGTGCATTCGTACCTGAATGCATCTTGGTGTTGTTATTTATCCCGTAAACCTGTATCATCTTGTTCCCTTATTGTGCCAACTAGCTACCTACCTCACACTTTCAGCTCCAATACATATATTTTCATCTTCACGCTGCTCATTTTTACCCTCATATAGCAAACTGTGAAACTTACCAACACGTTTGAAGATAAATTGGCATCACCAGTGATTTCACATGTAATTGAAAACACATCAGTTATACTTAGTTATGTAATTGCAGCACTTATTGTCATAGAAAAAAATGACATATTTATGTGTTGTTTCGAGATACTAACTGTAATTACTACTATTTGAGTTTAGAATAAATATGAAATATATGATCTAAAATAGGATAAATATTTAAGTAATAGAAATGATTGGCTGGACAAAAAAAAAAATAAATAAAAAATCTGAAAGCTATAAGAATACTCTGGGCAACCAGCAATTGCTCAGATAAAAACTTAATTAATGGTGGTCTCATAACACTAATGCATCCAGCTCACAGTGAACACAGCATTCAACCAGAAAGATATATACATATGTGCTGCTGTTTGGAGCTACAGGGTGTTTCCTTGCTTTAATGATCCAAGGGGAAACGGCTTCAAAGGTTGAACTGGTAAAACGACTATGTCTCCCACTGTTCTTTCATGTTGGCTTTGTCAGACCAGCCAGGCAGCAGCACAAGACACTAACAGAGCAGTTGCTGCTATTAGGTGTGAGGAATAAGAAATAGTAATGCCACAGAATTTCTGAATTTGATACGAGTGCAACATGTGAGGACGCATCAGGGGACAGGACTTAGTGTCATGGTGGGTGTTTAGGGATTTATGTCTTTTCAAAGGATATCTATTCTCTTTCTAAAGCCGCCTTATAAAGTGTGTTTCTGCAATCGGCACAGCTGTTACAGACCAAACAGTATTTTCAGAAAATGACATGCAGACATCACCCTTGAAAATACTGGCTGTCATTTATCAAGCCATCCTGGAAACGGCACAGATTTAAACACTTGGGAAGACATATGAAGCTCTTAACGTGTGATTTATTAAACTGTCGCACAACGACTAAACGAACGCTGATTTGATCACAAACTGATGAATTGATTCAGCTGTGGAAACAAGGACAAGCTGCAACAGTCACTTATTTAAATTTAAGAGACCTTAACTAATGTTGCCTGAAAACTCTTGACCTTTCAAAAAAAAAAAAAAAAAAAGGTTGGTGAATGTTAATTGTGAAATAATCATTAGTTCATATAGAATTAAAAACAGATATGTATAAATAGAGTTTCCATATTGAGTTTTAAGCTCAGTCGTTAAGAGGTATGTGACCTAAAACAGAGGCTAAAGGCAGGGGCATTTGCAGAAAAATAAGTTGTGAAGAATCCAACATAGGCGATGGTTTTCAGGTTACTTGCGGAGGCTAAATATATTTTATTTTGTTATCTTTAGTTATTCTATTGTTGATTTTAATGTCTTTGAGGGAGAAACTGCCCCATAACATCACAGAATCCCAACTGTAAGAAAACATAAGATGGGTTTTCACATACTCACTTTGTGTCATGCCGGACTACAACTGAAATCTTGTTGCCAAATATTTCAGCTCTAGCCTCACCAGGCCAAAGCCCACCGTCCTAGTTAAAGTCTCAATCCTTTTTAGCAAACTGTATATGTTTAGGTTTTTGATGATAAAAATGTTTTCCTTAATATTCTCACTGGTGGCAAAGCTAACTTGGTTCCCTTTCCAGTCTTGTCACAGACTGCAGATGTGAAAAAGTTTAGGTGACTAAATGTTTTTGTCACCATTTCCTGATTATTAAAGATCAACAAACATTTTGTACTTTTAAAACAATGTCACAATGGTGATTTTCTTTTAAAAAAAGGAGTTATTACTATTTTTTCTCCACTAAAAAATACATATTCAAATGAAGTGTAAACTTTTTTTTATAATTACTATTTTCAATATGAATATATGCTGCTGAAATGACTGACTTTTGAAGGTTTTCAGAACAATGTAACCAGGTGTGTGTTTAAGAGTTCAAACACCACTATGTGTATTGTATCAATTTCAAGAGACAGTCTGAGGTGTTGTTTTAGACTGTACTGTTATGTAGTAGAGAGTAGTTCTAATTAGTGACTAGTTTGCATGTGAAAAGGCCTGGTGTTCTCAAACCACCACATATTATGGCTATAAAACAGATAACTCGGGTCAGAATAATGTGTTTTCAAGTTAATATATTTGCAAGCTCCATATACTGAAAAATAACAGCCATAATTAAATAAGGAAGAAATTATTTTTTGTAAAAAAGTTGTTTTTATAAGAGTTTAAAAACATATTTAAACTAAACATTTTTTATGACCAAAGCTCAGCCCAGCACTACAGTCGGTTTGAAAGCAGAACAGTAGGAAGTGAACTCGTGAGCGTCTGGAATAACTATGCCCCTGGGCTGGTCAGTCTTATTTTCAACAAGGTGACAGGTTCAGATTTCTGCTGTGGGTTATCATCTTAATTATGCATAGCCCATCTGGTGCAGGTGGGCAGCTGCAGAAGCTGTAACTGACAGAGGATTGACTTTTTGAATCATGTCAATACTACAGCTTAAACATAGGACAGACAAAAGTGAAAATATTCACTTTTTTTCTTACATCAGACAAATTCAAATATATGAAGTAATTCTAATTGAAAAGCTTTATATAAAATCCCCCCACAGTTAATAAACCAGCATTGCCATAGCTAGATGTATCCATGTGACAATGCAAGAACGTTGCTTTTAATGTGTAAACATGAAGTAATGTTGAATTTTGTTCATAAACCCTACAAATTAAAACTAATTATCCCAACTAAAAAGCATTCAATTTACAAATTATTGTTCATGAATGCCCTTCTGACATGCAGGAGTTTAGTCTGTCAACAGGTTCATAACTTTGTGACCAAAGGGTGATTTTTATGCAAGTCCATGACTGGGGTGGAGAAAGTAAATCATGCAAGGCATTTTAAGCAGTTCCAAACCACGTATTATACACCCATAGACACACACACGCACACACACGCACAGAGGCAGCAGAGAGGAGGCAAGGCAGAGAATTTTTCCTCATCAGAGGATTTAGCTGCCATTGTCTGCTGCCAGAGACAGCACTCTGCATTTTAATAAGGGGTGCAGTTTTGAATCCAGTTGTCTTATAATGTGATAACAATTGTGTTTTTTTTTTTTTTTTTTTTTCCTTCAACAGAGTAGGGCTTGGGGACATGTCACCATGTAACTTCACAGTGTACACATCTGCCACACTGACTGGGGTCTAGTAGTCTGTACATATTGGTAGAGTGATGTACCCTGTAGTCATGTTGAGGTGTGACAGTCCTATTAGTTTTGTTAAATATAATAATAATAATAATAATAATAATAATAATAATAATAATAATAAGAAGAAGACTTAAGTGGATTAGAGCCAAATAATAAGTGCAGTTTAAATTATTTGTTGCATTAGTCCATCTGCACACACACAGACTCACTGTATTGGTTTCAGGCTTTTATTAATGCAACTGAACGGCTCATTTCTGCAGGTGTAATGATGATGATACAACAAACGTCGTCAGCTAGATCTTTGTCTTCTCTGACCAAAAGCCTTTGGGTGGTCCATGTGGCTAAGTTAAACGTTTAAGCATGGTTTGACAGTGCTGCTTTTTTGCAGCAGGGAATTCTTTTTTGTTTTGCACCCTTTAAGTGCAGAGTGTGATATGAAACGTCGGTCAATATAGAATGTGACGGTGGTGTAGCAGCATTTTCTATTTTATGGCACCCTTGAACCTTGATGGTTCCTGGATGGTTGCTCAGTATTTTAACCAGTTCACCTCATTTGAGGGAGGAAATCTGGATCAGAACGTTGAAACTGAAAATGAGGTGTTGGGAAGGACAAAACCTTTGAAATGTAGAAATTAATTCCATTTCGGGAACAGATACAGAAGGCGAATATTAAGCTTTCAGAAAGCTACAACTACACCAAGCATCAGTGTACTATTTTTGAACCTAATTTTGCTTTTTTTTGGAAAAGTGTCTTGAAATTACCTGAATTGAATAGAAAATTTGGGCCTGTGCTTTGAAACCCAGCAGCAGCCAGAACAATACCAAAAGATTGCTGACAGACACACAAAAAATATCTTGTATCTTGTGTCATACAACATGCTATGAAACATCTGTCAAAAATAACATTTATTGATTACATGTTTCTATATACAAGTATAATTCTGACCATGCGGGGATTAGATAAGAGTGGCAAATTAAAAGTTGTTAATTCTCTCCTTGAAATTCACAGAATTTGTTTCATAATTCCTGAAAAAAAGAACAGTTAAAATAAACCATTAAAAGCCCAAAATGGGTGTAGTTTTCATGTATGTATTTGCTAGTCAATTGTTTTCTCAACTGAACTTTAATTTGAATGCAAATTTTGTAGAAGCAGAGTTCAAAGAAGGCAATTCTAGAGAATATTTACAACAGGGGCACCATATCTGAAAAGGTGACACATCCATTCTCTTTGCAAACTTAGATCCTGTATTTTTAAAGGTTCTTCAGACAACAGAATTAAAACAGCACAAACAGCAAAAGGTGTACATAGTCAAAAGGAGAAAACAAAATGCTTTGGATATGTGGTAACATAAGAAAAACACACTTTAAAATGTGAGACAGCTAAGCAGAAAAAAGAAAGAAAATAGAAAATTCACTTTTATTCTTGGTAGGATTCAGGAACATGTATTCACCAGTGTATGTCCAGGGATTTACAAAAGATCTGAAGGATGTTTCAGAAAGTTTCAGTTCAGATATACTGCATCCGTTCGTGTTTAGATCAGATACAAGTTGGACAATGGATTATTTAATTAACTGTTTGTCCCAAACTGCACGTGTACCACATATCGACAGTCAAATTTTAAAGCAAAAATTATACACACAAAAAAAACATCTAATATTCTTTGAACACGTCTCAAAATAATGGTAATTCCAACTTGCTATATGTTCACCAACTGATAGTATTTTATTAAGGACTTTTGGTGTACTTTGCAATGTGTCCTTTAAGCCAGAGTACAGATTTTATCATGTTTATCATGAATAATGTGATGCATAAATGAAAAGCTGAGGGGACTAAAAATTCTCCTGAGCATGGTAGGTATTAGAGATTAAATTTTCATTGCCCTTGACTGGGGTAATGCCTGTGAACCAGAGCTGAAGACCCCATGGGGATTAATAAAGTACATCTTTGATAATCCCCATCAGTCATAAAAATGTGTTGAGGGGATTCCCTCTGTGAACATAACAGACAAGCCTCTTTTGTAGTGAGTTATAGGTGAAAGAGATACAGTCACAGCATCTGAACACATGTATTCTTTGAAATTAAAAAGAAATAGGTGTTGCTATAAATGTTTCACATTCACAGTGTAGATGCTGTGGTTTTTATCATGTTTCTCTGTAGAGTTTGTGAAACAGATACTACTACCGGAGCACAGTCCACAAGCCAGAATTAAGTGAAGCAGCCAGGTTATTATTATTTTTTTTTCTTTTGGATTTCACATGCTTCTGGGTTTGTTTCTTTTGGTAGTTTCACTTTTTTATGTGATGAAACCGTTCATGCTAGGGAGAAATCTAAGCAACTTAGATCTAGATCTAGACACTAATCTAGAATGCGACGCAAACACACCAAGACAAACCTAAAGTTTCAGGAAGACAAGCACACTTGGATACTTGAGCACATGATTACAGCATTTAACCACTAAGCTGATGACAGTGTAATTTTATCAAGTGGTATAAAAGTTCACTGAATTTCTCCCAGTGCGGTCCCTATTCCAGGATAAAAACGACCAAAAAGATAAAGCTGCCAACGAGTCATCATTTTTATCATGATTTCCATCTTCGTCCAAAAAGCAACAAAACGCATGACAGAGGCACAATGTGACCGGCAATGTTTGCTTTTGGCCGAAATGCTCTGTCACCACATCAGAACGACATTCACAGTTCATGCTGAGACAGCTTAGACTACGTATTTGATCTGTTTGAGCTGTGCGTTGTTGGGCAGACACCACACCTGGGGCACAGGAGTCTGTCTTCACACTGCTTTGCTGGTTTGACAGTCTATGAGGAATAATGACTTATCAGTAAGAAAAGACCCTTTTCTGCAGGCATCTCAAGAAACATGTCTGAGGCTGCTTATCAAATGTGGATGTATGCAAACAGAAAATGCAGTCTTTTTTTTCAGTATTCATAGAGGGATTCTTGTGTATAACTTTAATGTTTGGCCTTATATAGCTGAAAAAAGTTTTTTGCAATGCCTAATAGTAATATATTATGAGACAGATGTCGTCGCAAAATACATGCTAATTAATCCATGTTGCACCTTTGTTATAGAGCCCCATTTTCACTAGATTAAAATCAAGCAACAGGGCTGCAGAGTGCACAGGTTCGAATCCCAGCCTGGTGTTTTTCTGCATGGAGTTTACATGCTCTCCCTGTGCATAAGTGGGTTCTCTCTGGGTACAATGGGCTTCCACCTACAGTCCAAAACCATGACTTTTAGGGTGATTGAACACTCAAAAGTCTCCTTAGGTGTGATTGTGTGCGTGCATGATTGTCTGTCCTGTCTATCTCTATGTTGCCCTACGATGGACTGGTGAACTGTCTAGGGTGTACCCCACACCCTCTCGCCTGATGACCGCTAAAGAAAAGAGCCAGCACCCCTTGTGATTGTTCATGGATGAGAATATTGGATAATGAATGGATGGAAGAATAAAAACAAGCAACAGTGTCAAAAATGTGCCAGTCCCTGGGATGTCATAATAGGCTGCTAGTAAAGTCCTCAGTGTCTCTCTCCATGAAATTTAAAATAGCAAGCAAGTTCCTATACGTGTTTGTGTATGTACAATACTACTATGATAAGATCATAGTGCTTCCAGTGTTGTGATGATGTTATCCAACATTTCTGTGTGGTGTCGTGGGAGAGATGAAGGCAGAAATCCATTTTGTGAGCCCCAATGCGGACCGCCTTGTCTTGGTTTGGTCATGCCTACAATATGACCCAATCATGCTCTCGCTGTAGGCAAGCTGATGCAACAATTATGGCAGTAGAGCCACTAAGCAATTATGCCTTGTCTCGCTGTTCCTTACAACTACAATGATTGCACAATTCCTTCACCACATTGCCACCATTCAACTGCAGCAATCCATGCTATCAAAGAGAAGAAAAAAAAACTAAAAATCTCCATGCTCATTGCAATTTAGAAGCAATGTAAACCACGCTCACTGCTAAAGTCGTTCTTTCGCAACAAGAAGAGCACACTGTTCAAAATTTCACCCTGGTTGATCTAAGCAGATTGATGCAACAAAAGAAAGTGAGTATTCCAGGCTCTGGCTTGATTTCAGCATGTACATGTTTAGTCTAAGAAAAGCCTGAGTGTGGCATTCATCAGTAAGGAGGGAAGTACTGAGTCAGAGCAAGCAGATTAAGAGAACAGCACTGAGACAAACAGTTGGTGCATTTGGAAGAGTTAAAACTAGATTCATGAAAAATGCAACTTGATGATAAACTCTGACTGATCTGAGGTGATTGATGCACAAACACAGACAAGATAGCCAAGATGGCGCTGCATGACAATCAGCAGCGGTCTGTGTGGATTGTGTGTTTTTGAGTGAAGAGCTAGAATAGAAAAGTGGGGAAAAGTGAGGACAAATGATTAGTACTAGAAGGAAAAGGAGAGGAGATCCATCGCCATTATGGATTACGTATTTTTTTCTACTATATGAACTCTGCTAGCTGTGACCCAGCGTTTCCTTGATTCACATCACAACCAATTGGATACCGGAAGGATATGATAATCTTGGGATATTTCGTCAGACTTAAGAAATCTGCAGCCTCCTCCGTCATCATTTCTGAACTTATGACAGTTGATATATTTTGTTATTTCAAGAACTTTTATTAAAGTGCTAAACTTTAAAAAATAAATGTGGGAGGCGGGGTGGGGTCTGGTGAAGGCCAAATCCCAGACCCACTGGGTGCTCTGCAATGTCCACACCATCAGGAGAACATCTTTCACATAGAAAACGTTAGAGACACTTGCTTGATATCCCTCACTGAAACTCGGTTCACTCCTTCTGAATACTATAGTGGTTTAACCCTCAGTGGATCCAGGTCCCCCATGAGACCGGAAAGGAGAGTGGATCTCAGAGGGAAGTCCCAAAGGGCTGGGAGAGTAAAGTTTCCCTTTATGTCTGTGTGCATCGAGGATATAGAGCTGCTGTCCATCTCCCTGCAGCCTTTTTGGTTTTCATCCGCCTATATTTCTGATTATATTCCATATACATCCAAAGGTCAATACAACAAATGCTGCAAACACTATTTATCAAGTTACACAAAGTCTCCAGTCCCTCTCTCTGACCTATGTTTTATTCTTGGTGATTTCAACCATTGCAGTTTGAAGATGCTAGGTAACTTTTTTGCCAGTACGTTTCCTGCCTCACTAGAATGAAGAAAACATTCGATATGTGTAATGTTTGAGTAAAACGGCAACACTTCTCATCACAACTAAGAAAAGAACTCTGTTTAAAAGATCTAAAGTTGTTACGAGGAGGGTAAAAGTGTGGTCAGAAAATTCTTTGAAGTAATCTAAAGAATCCCTAAAAGGCTCCGATCGGGACGTTTTTATAGTTCTACAGAGATCCTTAACAAAAGGGTTTCAGTAATTTCCTCCTTATTTTACACCCAAAGCAGGTCAGCATTTTTCCAAACACTAAACCATGGTGAAACAAAAACGGTGAGGAATGAGCGACAAATGCACGATGTCTCCTTATATAGTAAGGATAAGGAGAAGGTGGAAGCTAAAATAGCAACTTTGTATTATATTAGAAGGGACAATCTTCAATATAAGAGCAGAGGAAAAATGTAATATTAATAATCTTAAAACTGTATGAAATGGCATGAAAGTCCTGACTGGACAGAACAATGAAAGGAGCAGATGGATACAAGGAGGAGAACTTAAGGAGCAGTTGGAGCGTGCAAATGCTTGAATGATTTTTATCTTTTTAGACATTGTTCTGACAATTGTCATGTCTTCTCTAAACCTGCTTTAGTGTTCAGTCAGTCAGGTCTGTGCTCCACAGATGTAACATTAGGAAAAGTCCAGGGTCTGAAAGGATCAGGGGCAGACTTCTTAAAATCTGTGCCAACCAACAATATTTTTTACAGAACTGTTTGATCTGTCTCCTTTTCCTCAAAATGTTCCCAAGCTCTGAAAGGAATCTATAATTGTATCTGCAGCAAAACAAAAAAACAAAAAAAAAATTCCAAAGAACCTAATGATTTTCAGTAGGTGGTTTTGACCTCTGCTGTCCTAAAATGCTTTGAGCTACTGGTCAAAGCCATTGTGACTGAGGAAATAGGGCGCCAATTTGACCCGTTGCAGTTTTCTTACCAGGCACACAGAAGAGTGGATGACACTACTGTTGTTCATTTTAATTATCTGCTCAAGCAACTTGAGGGCACAAAAATCCATGCAAAGCTTTTATTTGTGGATTTTACTTTGAGATTATTTCTAATATAATTCAAACGCAGTTCTTGGTGAAGAAACTCCCGTCCCTTTTTAATCTTGATGTTGGCTCGGTGAAATAAATGTTAGACTTTTTAACTTATAGGCTGTAGGCAGAAAGATTGAATGCAGTCCTAGTAAGGAAACAGCTGTCATCTACAGAGTGATTTCCTTTTTTTTAGGGGATATTTTGTAGACAAATGATTGCAAGGGTGCCGACAAAAACAAGCACTTCCTCAAGTTTCCAGATGACACTGTTGTAGTATGTTCACTGAAGTCAGATTGGAGAGAATCACCCCTGACATGTTCTTGACTGAAGTGTTGTGATGAACCTTACCTGAAGTTGAATATCAGTAAAACAAAAGACATAGTCAAATACTTCAGGAAAACTCCTCACCCTGCTCTACTAACAATAATCAAAGGATCTCTAGTGGAGACTGTGAACAGTTAGAGATACCGGTGAGCAATTGTGGGCAGTTATCTCAACCTTGACCAGCAGTTTGTTAGAATGACCAACAGAGACAATGTTTTCTAAGATAATTAAATCTTTTTATCATCAATAAAATGCTAGAGTTTTTGTTTTTTAGATTTCTGCTTTTTTTTTTTAAGTTTTTGTTTTTGCATAAGTGGCCTTTATTCGACGGTAATCTGACAGGGAAGGGGCAAAGATATGTGCATGACAAAACAACAGAGGACATGAATTTTATTGTTTGGTATGGCATCTTGTTCTTGACAAAGGACAAGATTCCAACTCAACCGCCTTTCCTGTCAAAACCAAGACGTGGATTTATTCGCAGTGATTGAGAAAGAACAGCTTTGCTATTCACAGTCTAAAATGGAATCCACCAGTCATAACACCTTACAGATAGGATGATTGGTGTGTTGGACATTGATATATTAATATAAAGAAAGATTGTGACAAGGTCATGGAACGTAACTAGGGTGTAGTCTTGATGCCATTTGTGATAATGGACATGGCAGAGTGGCATGATCTTCCAGCCAGGCCGCATACTGATGCATCAGAGCTGTCAGGATCAGAGCATGTGATAGGGTCATCAAGGGAAGGTGCTGCTGATTTATAGTTTAGGGAGGACAGCATGTAAGGGAAAATTGCGAGGTTAACCAAAGTTTGGCAACTTATAGAAGTATAACATCAGAGCAGTCTTTGAATTAAAGATGTCTTCCTGATTTGACACAATCTAACATTTTTCCTTTACATCGTTTATGCCATTGAGAGCTCAGCAAGGTCTCAATCCTATGTGAAGAGGCCTACTGAAAACACTATCGTCGAAACTAACCTTCTCAAAAATAGCTTCTTGTGAAAGCAAATACAAATAGTATTAAGGTTTTTATCATCAGAGGAAGGCAGCTGACAAATTTATTTAATACCAATATTACTGTGCATACAAATCATACATACAACATATTAGACATGCTGAAAAAGAAAGAGCACAACTGTTAATCTAGCATATACATATTCAGATTATGTATTTATGACATTTTCAAGCTTAGCCCTCCCACGGACCTAAGAGGGGTCGAGCGGACTAAGCTTTTTACTCTGTGTACAGTCCAGGCAGAGTCGCATTGATCTTTTACAAGGTTTTTAAATTTTTGTGGTTCCAGGACCTGACGGGTTGATGGGACACCCCCATCGCTTCCCAACCGTGACATCTGCTTTGCTCTTCCTGAGCATCAAGTTACGACTGCAGGAGTGTTTTGATTATCTGGACAAATGTTGTATGTTGACTACAGACAATCCATTGTCCTTACATAGCAAAAAAAAAAAAAAAAAAATGATTGGTTCGTAATTTTTTTGTGTCCACAGTCCTGTCATTCTGGCTTGACAGGACATGCACCTGGAACATTTACACCTCAAAAGGTGTGGAGACTCACTGTGTCACTGACCCAAACTGCCCATCCTGTGATTCTTTTCCACCCATGAGATGTTTCCCTGCAAGACCCACATGTGATATGTTTTGGTAATGTGAGAATTGAAACTGTATTTTAAGTATAAGACAGCTTGTTTGGTATTCCACTAAATGACAATAATCTGTCATTTATTAAGAGTATGAAGGTAAAACCTTTTTAAAGCTTGCTTGAGTAAAACAGCCCTACATGAACCCACTCAGACAACCAGGCTTGTTGTCTGAGAATCTAAGAACATAATCTTTTAACAAAAAATCTTTTTTTGTTTTCAACTGTCCTTTGTTCATATTCACCTGCTGTAAAATATCAAAGTCTTAAAACTTAATGCTAAAATACAAAAAAAGAGAAAAAAAGCTTCACTTATTGAGAAAGAAAAATAAATGTGTTGGCCATGGAATTAAGTCATAATTGGCTCAAAAAGTACAAGACATGCAGATGTTTTGATATTAATATGAGACGTGACAAAATGTCTGATTTTAACATATCTGAAGAAAAATGACTGCATAAAGTTCAGGAAAATATTTACTCTATGACAATAGAAAAACAAATATCAGTTTTGAAAAAGGAAAATAAACAAAGCATAAAGCAAGAGACTCGAGTGCCGTCATATCAGAAGATTGTTTTCATTGCCTACAGGAATCTCAGTCAACGTTGGATCTTTTCTTGTATTGTCATGTTGCGTCTGCTTTTTAGTGGGAAGTTTTAAAACTGTGCTACACGATGAAGCTGTGGTTTTAACTAGGATTTTCCCCTACACTGTTGCACATTTGAAACCAAATATTTTTGTATACTGAATAATAAGGGACAGTTTTTTTGTGTGTTTTTTTTAACTATCTGATATTGAACTTGGTTTATGTTTCCAATTTCTTTCTCAGAATAATACAGAAAAAGATACAAGCAGGAGACTTATTACCTTATGCAATTTACAGATGCCAGCATTTTTGCAAAAATTTATATTTTGTTAAACGGTAGAAGCATAACTGGCATTTTACAGTAATTGTGCCATCCTCGTTTTTATTGCTCCAGAAGCATAACCCCATAATACACATTTATATGATATCTAAATTAAATTAATATTATTTTACACATAACAAAACATTGTTAAATTAATTAGCGGGGTGATATTTGTGGATAACCAATGAAAAGTATGACATGATGAACTTGAAACTAAGATGTTGTTAGAAAACCTTCCTCCCCTCCAGCAGTGTCTGTAATGAATTTAGGAGTCATCCTGTTTTTGATAAATCATGCAATTAATTACTATCAAGGTCAGTCATCAGTAAAGTGGTTGCGAAGCTTTAGAGCACATCACCACCTGTGACACAGACACTGGATGGGCAGCAGTGGATTTTTTGGCCTCTGTCCATCGAAGTGGCCTTGTCAGAAAAATTATTTTTAAATCTGTTTTGAAATACAGTAATGTACAGCGCCACGACACAAACCTTTCTTTTTTTTATGGGAATACTGGAGATAGGCAATAGATTCAATCTGTTTTATTTGTATGCCTATTGGATTTTTCTGTTATTTCTGTGAAGAGAAAACAAATTGAAAACAGAACTGCAATTGCTGAAGTTTTCATTTGTAAAGTATACATATTATTTTTTTGAGAAACAAATGGAAACTGTTTTGTTGTGAACACTTTACTTTTATTAAATGTTCAAACTGAATGACCAAAACATTTGAGTTGTGAATGTTTGAGGAGGAGACATTTAGAAAGGAGGAATTCAATCGAAGCCTCTAAAATGTCTCTAAAAACCTCATCTGCTGTGAGCACACTGAACTGATATCATGTTTGTCTTACCAGTTCAGACTGAATTAATGAACACAATGTTAAACCATCAACTAACAAATGAAACTTAATTATTGATCAATGATTGTTTAAATACATTTAAATGTTGTTGCTTGTGTCTGCAGCAAAAGAGCAGAGAATACCTTAGGCAACAGCAGATGAGCTAGTCCACAAGCCTGGCAGCAAAATGAAAAAAAAAAACAGTGAATCTCCCTGCTGGCTCATAATGCATCTCACTCACTGCTGTTGTTTCTGTGCCTCACAGGTAAAACACTTCTGAACTTGTAGCACTGAGCATTGTCAGCATAGATGTTTGTGAAGTCTAACTACAATCACTGACATTGCCAGTGATTGTTGGGTCTGTGCATGTGATCGCTGCATGGTGCTGCAGCATGTGACAGCAGAGCTGCCTTTCAGTTGCAGACACAGAAATGACTTTGACTGGTTCTAGGATAAATTGCAACATGTGTGGAGTTCTTAAAGGGATAGCTCAACATTCTTAAATGTTCTGTTTAAAAAGTGTGAACTACTTACTAGCTTTGTCTTTTTCTCTTTTTTTTTAAACCAATAGTAGACACTACTACTATTTTTAATGTAAACCCAAATTATTTGGACGTGGAGGCTGACACCAGCAGCAAGCTCAAGAGGAGCTAAGACTAAAGAGAATTTTATCACTTCAAACCAATTCCAGTCTCAAAAACTGTATAGCAAGCTCTGCACATGTTACATGACCAGAAAAAAAAAAAGTAAGGGGATTCATTGGTAATAAAAAATTGCTAACTTCTCATATTTTTTTGGATTTCATACTACTTTGTGAGTTTACTAGATTGTTACTCTTATCAGAAAGGCTTTGCAAGTTCTTACAATCGTATTGCAAGTTTCACACAAGCAGATGATTAGTGATGAACCACCTTATACCAACTGTTCATGGTTTACTTGTTGTAAACTTCAGCCAACAAGATTAGCTACTCTGGAGCTAATCCAGATTTATATTAAATGATAATGGAATTTGTCTACTGTAAAAAAGACTAACTACTGGTACCTCATAATTCTTAGACAACTGTAGCAGTGATATATGCAGAATTCTTTTGTGAAACCAGTTTTTTTTTTCTTGTGCATGGCTTGCACAATTAAGTTACAGTTCACACACATTGATCAAGTCTCAGTTTTCCAATTACAGTGTAAGACCTTTTTCATTTTTTATTGTCCACAGTGAAAGAGACACTTATTCTTATTTCCTTCCATCATGTTACGTAGTTTGTTCCGCCTGTGTCACTCATGTTTACACGTAGAATTTTAGGACTTTCAAGTCTTTAAAGAAAAAGAGCAAGTTGTCATCTAAGTTCTGCTGAAATGAGTTATAAGCAGCTTTGTCCAATCTTCAAAACAGAGTAAACATACTACCATTAACATAGCACTTCAGCAAACAGCTGAACATGAAAACATAAAAAGCAACAAGATGTGAGTTTACTAATGCCATAGTTGTCAAACACATCTTTAGAAAACAAATGACAAAACGACATGCATTTTCTGTGAAGGCGTTTTCAGAACATTAAAGAAGTTTTTTCAACCCATGTTGGAACAAAATATCAAGGCTGACCTGCAGAAATCCCATTTGGGCCAAATTTTCTATCGCTGTCCACAGAATGTCACGGGTTATTGGCACAGTTTTAAAAGAAACTCACCTCAAAAATTCTAAACTTTTCTATTATATTAGAAATAGAGAGAGGATCATGTTTATGTAGCTTTCTCCAAAAGCAAGAGCCGAGCAGAAAATGAAGTTCACTGGCTCCTGGGTCTTTAGAAATTCTTTGAAAAACAAATAATTGCACTAATATGTACATGCTAGTCAGGGGGCTATACATGTGCTGGATGTTTTCAGAAAGAAAGAACAATGCAAACGTAGACCCACAGGTTAAGTCAAACAGTTTTGGCTGACTTGATGGAAGTCCTATTTATGCCCCTATGTCGGGTATCATTATGTTCCTGAACACCTCGAGGTGTCATCACGAAGACCGATTGAGGAAAGACTGCTAAGACATTTGTGGAGCATGTCAAATAAATAATTCAACTGATCTACATTTCAAGTCAAAGTTTAAGATGTAGGGCTTAATGTTAACTACAAAGATTTCTGATCCTTTGTGCGTATTAATAGAACTCGTCAAAGGAAGTATATTTAGAACTTCAGGATTTCTAACCTGAACTCCCAGCAGACAGAAAGGAATGCGCCACAAACTTGAGAGTTAAATTTACAAGTGTTTCAGCCTTTTGCATCACAGACCTCTGTTTGCTGAATCCTGCTCTGCTTAATCCCGACATGAGAGAGGTTTGTGGACACATGAAAGACGTGGCGGCATGTTTGACTATGGATGAAGCAATAGGCCAGAGTTGACAAAGCTATCAGAAGTGCTCGCATGCTGGTCCCGAGAGCCGGGTTTTTGAAAACAGCCATGGTGGCTCTTACTGAGATTTCGGTGTCATCTGACGGCTAAAGGAAGCTCCTTTTATTTACACAGAATGGTTTCGGGCACTTGATGTAGTCTCTCAGAAGACAAAAAGCATTAAAGCCCTAGCACAAAAGAATACAATTGATTAAATATGTAAAACATTTAGTTAAATTAAACACCGTATAGAGAAAACCTCCACACACATCTACCTGCCAAACGTGGGTGAATCGTTGGCTGTGACAGGTAGCTGTAAATTCCTCCCAGCTGCGGTGGCGGGTGAAGAATTTGGATCTTGTTTCTGTGTGAAAGCATGTCCAACACTGAGTCTGACTGCTCTTTGTTGTGACATGGCAAGAGCTTTGTGTCTCTGTCTCTCTACAGGGAACACTTTGCTTTGAACATAGCTGGAAGCCATTTAGAAGGATATTAATACTCATTCTTTTTCCTCAAACAGACAAATATTCACAAAGGCGCTTCAACTGGCAGCTGGGCTCAAAAAGAGCAGCCAGTCAACAAATGATCCCTTTTGCAGGACTTCAAACTATTCTCATTCCATGCATTTGAAGCAGATCATTATTTCTGTTCACTAACATATTCTTAAACTTTAAGCATGTTGAACACATTGCCAGTGACAGCTGTTGCAATTAAATGTCAGAATGAGTATTAGGTCAAAGCTCTGCTCCCCTGAAGAAGGTTGCATAAGATCATAATCACCACCATGAACGGGACCTGCTGAGTATGAAACGCTTAGATGAATAAGATTGTTGATCCATATGGATCATAGAAACAATGCTTTGTATGCCTGATTAATAATACATAAATTAAGAAATGTTCCAATTGCATGCCCATTGAAAGTCATTAATAAGCACAAATACTCTTGGTAAACAGAGTGAAAACTTATTTTGATGTTTAACGAATTTGCTAAAAGAACGGACATATTTGCTGGTACTTTTAAAGAGTATTTGTCCTTGCACAAAGTTTTATCATTGTATTTTGATTATTACTAGCAAACCAGATGTTTTAAGCTTTGGATTTGAAACTAGGCAGGTATTGAGCACCATCTCTTCCATAGTCATGGTGAGGTCCAAAAGAAACACAAATAAGAGTCAGAAGAACCAGATGGAGAAGTTTTTGACAAACTGTGGTGGAGTCTGATTGTAATGGAATCATAGTGCCAAGGACAGTGGTAAGTTGACCCAGACAGTAAATGGTAAAATGTTGTCATACATATTCTACATTTGTTGTGGTAAACACAAAGTGCCCTTAACTCCAATCATTCCAGTTATTTCAGTCATTTACACATTATGCATCAGATTTATGTCAAAGGAGTCTCCTCGAGTTCCAATGATGAAAGATACAAAATAAGTGTTTCAGTAATTTAAGAAATACATGATGATTGTTTGTTTGTCTTGATTTGTAGCTTAGAAAACTAATAAGCTGCCCCGAAGGGAAAAAATCACAGAAAAGATTGTTCCACTGTTTAATTAAACATTCAAAAGTAACTTATAATATTGAGGAAGGACTAAAAAGATATTTTAAAAAATGTGTTGCTTCATTTGGTCAAAATGGCCATTAGCTTTGCACTTATTAGATATGAAATAAGAGTTACTTCCAAATGAGGGCAGGTCCATGTTCCTCAGACTGTAGCCAATCTCCGAGGACATTCACACAGAGTTGCTAAACTGGAAGGTGAAGACAAATCTCTGTCACTACGCCATCGGTTTTATTTTGAACCAGGAAGAAGACTCAGAATGATTCCACTTTTGACAAAAAAAAGCACAAAAAGAAGGAAATGGTGAGTTCAAGTTGAGGACCCCAAAGTTTCTTGCAGAATATCATTTGGACTGTTGATAAACGGAGCGTTTTTAGCCATTAACTGCATGCTTACAAAATAAAATATATATATATATATATATATAGCTTTCACAAAAAATGAAACATGACACAAACTGTGAAACCTGGAGAACGCTTGGTTTTCTTCTGGAGCTGCTTTAGTGAAGAGCACAACAAAGTATGAGGACTACAAAAGTATCCTGGGGCAAAACATACTAGCCAGTGTCAGAAAACTCAGTCACAACTAATGAGTCCTCCAATGGATAGTGGGCCAAAACTTACAGCTAAAAGCTCTCAAGAATGACTGAAAAGAAGAAGAAAAAAAAAAAATCCTACTTGAGCCCAGACTGTAAAGCCCATTGAATCTATGGAAGAGTGTCACATTTGTGGTGTGAAGACTCAACCTATCAGCTCTGAGACAGCCTGAACAGTTTTCTCTGGAGGGTTGGGCCCCACATCCTGCTGTGGAAACAAAGGGCTGTGAATTCTGCAGAAGGTGCCACAATTAATCATACGATCCCTTTCTTGTCCATGCCATTTCCATTTGTTTTAATGATATGAATCAATTAACTAAATTAATAACCACAATCAAATTAGACATGTTAGATATGAACTAGGGATGCCATTAAACTTTTGCTAGTTTCAGGTTACTTCAAAAAGAAAAAGCAGTGTTAGCTACAGCATATCCAGTTCATGCAGATCTTCAGTCTTCTGTTTCACCCTGGGCCCTCAGACCAGCTGAGAAGCTGCTGCTGGATGTACCAAAAACTACACTGAAGCTCCGAGGATATTGGGTCTATTCAACCGTGCCTCCAAAATGGTGGAACAAGGTGCCATTAGATAATACAGTCTTCTTCTCTTGCTTTTTAAGTTTTTCGTATTACGTCAATTATTTTCTGGGACTTTTGACATGGTACGATTTGATTTTGTTGTCATTTTTGCATGTATTTTCCAACAATCTCCGTACCACGATTTATTCAACTTTTATTTCATTTTGTATTTTATTGTTGTTTATATTTGTGTCTTAGTTTGAACTGATTTTGTACTGTACAGCACTTTGGATAAACAAGTTGTTCATTTAAATGTGCTCTATCAATAAAATTGATCTGAGTTTGAAGATACTTACACATCATGCTGATAGATCCCTTTAGTTATCAGTTGCTTTTTAAAATTAGGATTTAGTATTAAGGGTAACATGAACAACTTAGCAAGTAATACATCTTTCATCAATAAACCCAGAGTTTTAAATTATTCTTGCTGCTGCAGTGCGAACTAAAAGGCACACATAGTAGGGGTCACAATTTGAATGTTGTAGCTAGCCCCACATAATGATTTTCTTTCTAAACTTCTTGCATGGCTTCCTTTGATTAAATGTTCCATCGATCCAACAAGTTAAACTTGAAGGACAAGAAAAAAATCCCCAAAATGTGAAAACTTGTTTGTGTATGTTTGATTTTTTATTTTTTATTCGGTCTTTCCTCTACTATTACATTACGTCACCAGTGCTTCAATTTATCCTGTGTTCTTGTAGAACTTTGTGAGGAACTTAAAACCTCACAAATGTTGTTCTGTCAACATCCTGCACACTAGAAACAGAACTTTGTTTTAACAGGTCTTTTAGCAGCATTATGTCATGTTATTATTATTATTTCTGATTATTCATGTATTCGTATAGTGAAATAGTTTAAAAGTAGCAACCTGACTATTTGAACAATTGAAGCTTTTAGCATTTCCCCTATGTGACTGAATCTGTGTGGAGACATTAAAGATGAAAGATTTTCAAAACATCCAGTGTAACATTAGGCACAGTTGTTCTCTGCTCATTTGTATTTGACAAAGAGGCAACATATTTTTTGTTTGATCTGCTATTTAAGTGTACTCTCTGAGATGATAAAGCACTCAACACTGAGATTTTGAAATGCTTCTTTTACATCTATGTACATGTTTCTAGTCATCACTTGTTTATGATGCAATCTCTCCGTTTTTCAGCCACAGTTTTATTTCTATCTTTCCACATTTTGCATAAAAACTATTCTCTTTGCTAAGCTATCCAAAGGTTGTAAGAGCATCTTCACTCAGGAAAAATTGTTTCATCTTAGCCTCCATGTTAAAAGATTAAAGCAGCAATATCAACTGCGTACCATATGCATCTCAGCCAAGGCTAGTGTAATGTCGGTATGTTGACATTTTCTTCACGTGCGAAATGACCACCAGGAATGTTGTTTCCAGCCAAATGACCAGCGAAAAAGTTCATTTTGTCTCACATTAATTGAAAAACAAACGAAACGGCATGCAACAACAGCATGTAAGAAAATGGTCAAAATATAGTTGGTCACTTTAAAGATCTTCACTTTTTTTTTTTTAATAATGAGATAAAAGTCTTAGGATTTTAAAAATTCAGCAGAGTATAATATACACATCCAGCAGTCATGCAGTTGTTTCACAATGCAAATGTAAGAGCATCCATGTGGAGGATTCAGAATAAGATTATTATTATTTTTCTTTCCCACTGGAAAGAACCACTTCTGGAGCTTTTTTTCTGACTTCCTGTCCTTTCCGTCGTCTGGCTGCTTGTACTGAACCTGGTTCTTCTTGTAAATAGAGAGCCACTGTTGTCATACTCCATCTCAGAATGAAGGACTGCTAGAACATTAATGCAATTAGCTGGGTCCCCTCATATATTTTATTAACATTCCAGCACTGAACTGGAAATAAATTGATTGATTCGAATAACATTTGGATTTAATTTAACTATATGAACTTAGATATAAATGGGAGTGGTTTATATTGCTCAGTGCCTTAAGGTGCAATAGGTTGTGGATATGTTTTTCAATAAGCAAATTATGTTGAAGGAAACAATGTCGGAAAGTAAAGTTCAGTAAGCTAGATCTAATATTTGAAGATTTGAAAGATTTGATTAGGTCCATCTTCTCTCATGGACCTAACCCTACATAGTGATTTAGAAAACACTGTTGTAAATCAGCTTATGGCTAATAGCCAAAAGTTAAAATGTATTTTACAAATGAGAACAATTCACCAGGAGCTGTAATGAATTGTGTGCTTCTAGAACCACAGAACGTTAGGCTAAGAACATGATAATCACAGTAAGGCCTACAATAATTTGAAAAAGTGCAAATCACTACGATGCAGTCATTTCTGGATTAAAACAAAACGCGTCCAAAACGAGACGGCAACAGGCAAATGAATGCTACAAAACAAAAACAGAAGCATAGAAGATGAAGCGTTTCTGCGGTTGGAAATGTGCCAGATAACGACTTTAAAAGAAACAGAAACCAACTCAACCGTATGCATTGCTAATAACATTGTTCTCATTAAGGTCAATCACCGGGGCTTCATTAAAATTCATTGAAGCTAAGAATTTTAAGGCGTTGCCTTGATGTGTCAGTGTGGTTTATTCAGCCAACACTAACAAGCTTTCCTGTTCCGAGTGTCAATAAACACAAAGCATCTAGAAAGAAGGTCAAGTTGTCACAAACTTCAGTGATGGGAAGAAATAAATAAAGCGGATCTGTAAAACTACAAAGTTTGTTTGGTTGTGTTTTTAAAGTCTTAAAAATGTTCAACTCTATTTGCTTTTCACACTAAAGATTGTAAAATAAGGTGTGCCCAATACATTTCTGTTAACAAAAGGTAGATTTTATTTTCCTTCTCCAACAATCATACAGAGTTATTTTTCCTGGCCTTTTTATATAAGGACTACTCCAGACTATCCATCTATTGTCCTCAATAAATCCTGCCTCCATACTTAATGCCGAACATTCGCCAACAAGTAGAGCTTTATTTATCTACCAAATTATATTTTCCTCTACTCACGCATTGTTACTGTTTACTTGAATATCCCTTTCAAAACAAACCTCTTAAAATTGCAAAGTACTGCCAGTGGCAAACCTGGACATTGTGAGCATGGGCTAATGCTCCCCACTTCCCACAAATCAAAGCAATACACTCGCACTTTATACACATGAAACAGATGCGCAATCGTACAACTGGAAATATTTGAGTTAGACCCGGAAGCAGAAGAAACATAACCTCCTGCACAACCATGAAGGATGCAGAAAGTGATTTCTGAATGACGGGTTAACAACAAAACACTTGACTTAGCAATCATTGCGCAGGACATACAGTGTTAAAAACAGCTGACCAAACGTACCACACCTCTGGTTGGGTTGATAGGTGAGGGGCTGAGCTTGGCTGCTGTTGCTAGGTAACAGGGCAGTGCCCACAGATTGTGACTTTTGAAAGGTCATTTTCCAATCACCAAAAACCATATCATGTGCCCAGATACTTAAGTTTAAGTTAGTTTATTTGATGTCTCATTTGGATTTAAATTTCACTTTAGCGCATGAATTAATTACTCTGTGGCTAATCAGCTTTGAATGTGGCTAACTAAAATTAATCAACTATTGTCCATGGTGGCTGAAGACTACGACTCGTGTAAAAAAGGGAAAAAGAAGATCCATGTGTAAGTGGCTATGTTATATATTAAAAATGACAGCATGTCAGAAACATTCTGAACAGTACTGCAAGTGGAACCCCAATTTACACATTTTTTAGGAATACACCTGCATTAGCATATTTCTCTGGTACTATATTATGTTCGGTCCATTTGGGAAGAAAAGAAGTTTGATGATAGTTTTTTCATTCCCTTACGTCATTTAAAAGCAAACTATGTTTTTATGCCTGTTTTTCAGCAATAAAGTTTGAAAATATGTAGCTGCCGTGTCAAGGAAAGAAAGTAACACTGACATGAAAATTGAGCTTTTTTTGTCCTGTACACTAAATATATTTTATACATCAGCAAGGAAAGAACAAAGAATAAAAGTCTTCTGGTATTCATCAGTCAGAATATCTGAATGATCAAGTATGTTGATTAGTAGGAGTGTACCATTTTATTTGATAATGTAAGTAAGTCTTCATCAGTGCTGGCAAACCATCAGTGTACATTAGTAGATATCAGGACATCTTTAGCATTTACAGAATGTCAACATGCACTTATTTAAACCCTTTCACAATGGTACCTAATGCAAACTGTTTTGACATCAACAGCTGAGACAGCTGCAGTAATGTCAAAAGTGTAGGAAGTCAATGGTGAAAGACTTTGTTCTCACACCTTCGCATCTTACCACACCAATCCAAAGAAGATACACATGTACACATATATGAAAGGGGCATAACTCGGTCAATCTCAGTCTGCTGCAAGCCGAATATCAATGTAAATGTAGAATTATCTTTTGCTATTTCTCTACTGACCCAATCACAAAACAAAACAATGCTTCCCCACTTGTCCATCAACATCATCTCTGCAGCAAAGCAATTAGTCATCATTCGCCTTGTTTTTCTGGCCTCACAGATCCTCTGACTCATTAAATAATTTAAATAATGAGTCTCTAACCCCTGATAGGTCATTTTAGCGCTTTTTAAAGAATTTTGACACCTGATAAAACGCCATCCTGGATAAAGGTGGTTAGTTCTAAAGCCTACGAAAGAAGAATAAAAAACTTCAAGGACATATGTTTATGCTTAGAATTCACAATAGTCAGTAAAGTTTCTAAAATATATAGTTAATGAAGCTCTATCTATCTATCTATCTATCTATCTATCTATCCATCTATCTATCCATCTATCTCAGGCAGAGTCACACTCTAACTCACACTACTGCTGACTTTGACTCAAAAGCAGAGCTAAAACTCTTGGTCTAAAACTGATGGTCTGGATGTTCTTCTGTTCGCTGCGTCAAGTCATTACAGAACACCATGTCATTAGCTGATGGTGAAGTCATCTATTACAGCTAAGAGGAAATACACTAAAGGTGAGGCCAAATGATTTCAGCCTCAAGAAGTTCAGATCATCTGAAGGGCAGTGATTCTTCTTTTTCTATAAAACAAAAGGTTCATTTAACATCTGCTTTAAATTCAATGTAAAAAATAAAGTAGTAGGTTAAAAAAAATATGTCATCCACAATGATAGTTTTCTCTTACAATCCGTTTTCTTTCATTGAAAATTATTTATTCACAAATAAAATCTTTATACATAAAAATCTTTAATAAAGTGGTTAATAAAACGCTAAAAAAAGGGAAAAACAAGTCTCCATACCCAAATATGATTCATTTTTGCCACTGCATTGTCACTGAGGATTAAGAAAAAATGTTTTCTAATGTTTTTAAGATTTTGCTTTGAATCTCTTCATGTATGGGCTAAAATAGCAGTGCAGAACCAGATGGAAACACTTTGGCTGGGAAATGGTAGAAACAATCACAAAAAAATTGCATGGCCGTTAGGTGATTGCATTTATCGTTGCATTATCATTATTATTATTATTATTATTATTGTAATTTAACAGAGAGAGAAGCTCTGAATCTATTCCAAAGCCAGTGTCTGTTTTAGCAGAGAGACAAGGAGCAAACGGTGGCATCTAGAACTTGATCTTAATATTTGTAATGAGGAATTCCATAGGCAAAAGTCTCTAATTATTTGGGTTTATTTTGAGTGGAAGTGATAAATTCGTTCCATGCCAGGTTTTGCTATAGTAATAACAGGGTGAATATATTCTTATGATATGTTTTCCTCAACAGTTTACTCCAGCATGCTGAAGTTTTCAATTAAGTTTTAATTCAGTTTGTTTATACAGCAGCAAGTCTCAAGAAACGTCATCTGGAAGCATATTTCTATTTAAGGTAATATAAATATGAAATACTAGGACCTTGGGGTCAAAATGTGCAACTCTAACTTCACTTTGTGTAGGCAGGGATCACTTAGCCTGTCCATTGCTGCCCTACTCAATTCCACTTGTTTCCAATCATGATTCACAGCACAGTTTGGCCTTTCTCCCATTTACCTGGATTCCTCCGGTAGATTTTCTATCAGGCCAATCAGCAAACAGAAGAAGTTGTGGAAGATGATGCTGATTTTCTGCGCTACTTTAGAACTACAATGCCTGTAGTTTTAGCGATGGCAGTGAGACCGAATGAATCAGTTCAGTCCGTATTGATCATGCTTCCAAACATTGAATTAACATTAACAGCTGTCTTGTGCAACTCAGCGTTTCTCTCTTCACAGTGCGGGATGGTTGTTTACAGTACATGTAATTTCCCATAAGGTTCATAATGCCAAACTGACATTACATATGTCACAGACAATGTAACGTGACAATGTCTGTGACACGTTTTAAATCGTTAAAACGTTAGGGTACGTGGAAAAGATTTAAAACTTCAACAAACTCCATGCCTCAAAGAAGCAATCGTTTCTCAATAGCCGATAGCTTAGACCCTCTGTATGAAGCAAAGCAGAGTACGAAAGGCTAGTTTTTAAACTTTAAAACTTTATCAAAAAAAAGAAAACGAACCTAAAAATGTAACCAAATATTGCATATTCACAATTATTGTGAGTCATCTTTCTTTTTCTTTATAAGTCCTAATTAGGATAGGAGAATGAGAATAATAGAGTGTCATTTTGGAAGCTGCTGGGACAAAGAATGGTGGCACAGCATTGTCTCTTTTGGTAAATGTCAAGGTTTTGTTCAGCCCTTGTCTAAACTTGAAAATGACCTTATTAGACCTTATTATGTACACAAAGGAAAACTACCTCTTTTGCTCTTCTTTTATGTTTTTAGCCCTGTTCTCTTTTTGCTTTTTTTTTCATAATTTCTCTCTGACGTAGTAAATGTGAGAGGAGGTTTCTTTCTCAAATTACATGGAAACCGTCAACATTTGCTTGAATGTCTGCTGGCATTTTCTGACGCACCAATGTTTGTACTCTAAATCAGAGTGGTCAGGAACACGGCTTCGCTACACCAGGAAAATATGCAATGGATAATCCTTTGTGAATTTAGAAATGGTGTCAAACCTACCTTGGTTTAAGCTACCTTTGCTGTTCAATCATCTTCAATAAGTCTCAGTCTCATTCTCCTTGACCTCTGACATCACCAATCTATTTTCATCCCAACAACCACAACCGGATACGTTTTTGTGTGAAAACACTAGTAGATTATAGATGGTAGTTTCTGAAATTATCCAAGCAGCCTCTCTGATACCAACAACCAATCCACATTCACAGAAAAACACCCTTGTCCTTCTTAATTTCAGCTTTTATGTTCATGTTACAAGATTGGCTTTGTAAAAAGGGTATATTTAAAATAAGTGTTCATTGAACATTTAACAGACTGAATTAATAAATAGCAATGATGGAAGGTTAAGATTTGAATCAACTCAAAGAAGAAAAAGATGGTGTCAGGACTGAAGACCTGGCTGATTTGCAAGATGCATGGCATGGCTTAGGTTAGAGCTTATTGTCTTTGAAAATTAAAAGGAGAAAGATGACAAAGCAAGCAGTAATTCCAGAGAACTCCAGTCAGTGAGATGGGAGTGGATCTCCAGAGAGAGATATTTATGCTATATCTTTATACTAATATTATTTGGCAAGCAATTACATCTGTATTCAAAATGCCTAGCCAGCCTATAATTGAAAATGACACCGAATGCTTGGCTACAGGACGGTTTGATTAAATGAAGAATGTCATACTCTAGTCTTGACTCATTATACTCCAGCTTTTATTGTTGGCAGGGATAAATGATGAATATCAATAGCATGAGATTGATTCAAACATAGTCATATATGCAATATTAGACAAATACTTTGTGTAAACTTATCACTATTTAATTATTGTTGAAATGAAGTGATTCCCCATGCTGTCCATACTACAGTATGTAACATTATACATGTTTATCATCATTCTCTGTTTTAATGTACGTGGACACATGATACTTAACATGCAGGCAGATGCTTGTTACTGCTTCTTGGCTTAATCAAAGCAACACTAATATCAGAAACTTGGAAAGTCAGAAGAGGCGCAATCCATAACACGAGAGATGGAGGTGTGGGTTAGTGGAAGCAGGGGGTTTATTTAAGCCCCTGGTTTAAGTTCAAACCTTTTGAATATGTAAATAAATGAGCCAAAGATAAAAAAAACGCGGCTAGAAAAAAAAAAAGCAAGGATGTAGGATGCAAGAGGGAGGAGGGGAAATAAAGGAGGGGAGCGGCATGAACAAGTGAGTAAGCGATCAAGGGAAAGAGAGCGAGAGAGGGAGAGAAAGAGAGAGAGCACTCTGAATTGTGAGTGGCTTACGACACTCAGTGAACAGAAGGTGCTTCTGCATGCGCTGTCAGTGTACTGGTCTGCTGCAAGGGATTGCTCGCTCCTTCGCTTCCCACATTTACCGCCCCTGCCTGCCGGACCAGCACCAGCCTCCAGCAGCCTCTTCCAGCTGGCTGACAAAACATTTGGAGAGCAAGGGAGTGAACAAAACCTGCGAACCACAGGGGATGCACATCGCCTATAAACAGATACCAGCCACTGGGATGACAAGGAATGCTGTTACACAAGAAAACTGAGAAGAGGAGTCACCTCTGCAATATATATTTTTTTTGTCTTGCTTTCGTCACAGGAGACACGATTAACAGCTTAAATGGATTTAAACCTCAAAAGACAGTGATTTCTTGCTGAGACAAACAGCAAAACGTTTCAACAGCTCAGCTGAAACTTAATCAGAGAGGAGGAGAAAAGAGCGACACTCAGAAAATATTCTTCATCGGTTTTTCTTGTTGCTTTGGTTGTCTCTTCTTCCCTCTGATCCTTGCAGCAGAAGACTGCAGAGGAGCAAAAGAGACAGAGCTCATGCATGCAGACGGGGGAACTTGCACTTCCTACCATCTCGCTGAAAGCTACTTGGATTCTTCCTCTTTCTGGCTCTTTCACTCGAAGAGAACTAAGACATTGTAAGCCTGCCAAGGATCTGGTGTCCACTGAAAAGAGAAAAGGTGGGGGGGATGTGTGCCACAGTGGGGTCTTTTTTCAGATTCGTACATAATTAGTGTTGTGGCACAAAGCAAGATGCTAAATGGAGATTGTCAGCTTTTGGATAGGGGTGAGTAAGAATCATTTTGAATAAGAGCGACTGGAAAGGACAGTTTCATTTTTCATCCCCTCTACTCTCCACCCACTGCCGAATATCTCTCATTGGCAAAACAGAACTGCTCTTTATTTTTCACATTTTGGACAAAAGACCTGTCGTTGGACTGCATAAAATATATCCATCTCTGCAAATAAAATACAAAGACCAAATGAATTCAACAGTTTAATCACATATGTTGGAAAAAATGATCTGAGAGGTGCAAAAATAATATCCAGAGTGGTTCAATGGACATTTTCTCCCTGACATTCCTGGATATTTATGCTAATGGATTTCCTCCTAATTGGACTGTACTTAAAGTGGCCACTGAAGAAACCCCCCGGGTTGATACTGTGCTCATTGGGTATTTTTCTGAGAACTGTTTCCTTGGCAGAGGCGGTTTGTCCAAGGCTGTGCCGCTGCGACAGCAAGCTGCTGTACTGCGAGGGGCTCAACCTCACAGACATCCCCCGCAATCTGAGCAGTGCCATGGGCCTGTCTATGAGAGAGAACAACTTGACCGAACTGCGTGAAGGCCAACTAGCTGGTCTGTCACAGCTAACCTGGCTTTATCTAGATCATAACAACATTGACATTGTAGAGGAGGGTGCATTTGAGAGGCTGAGACGGGTCAAGGAGTTGGACCTGAGCAGCAATCGGATTGAGAGTCTGCCAAATGGTACCTTCAGGCCCCTCCCAAACCTACGCATTTTGGATCTCTCATACAACAGGCTGCAGGCACTCGAGCCCGACCTGTTCCATGGCCTTAGAAAGCTCACCAATTTGCATTTGCGCTACAACACACTCAAATTTGTGCCAGTGCGTATTTTTCAAGACTGCAGGAGTATGCAGTTTCTGGACTTGGGATACAACCAACTACAGAGCCTGGCAAGGAATTCCTTTGCTGGTCTTTTCAAGTTGACTGAGTTGCATCTTGAGCACAATGAGTTGGTCAAAGTCAACCTAGCCCATTTTCCTCGTCTCATCTCTTTACGTACCCTTTACATGCACAACAATCACGCCACAATTGTTGTCAACACCCTGGAGTGGACCTGGCATTTTTTAGAGAAGATTGACTTGTCAGCCAACGAAATCGAGTACATTGAGCCACATGTTTTTGAGAGTACTCCCAACCTGAAGGTGCTGATGCTTGACTCGAATCGCTTGGGTTCTTTGGATCAACGCATCCTGGATTCGTGGTCGTCTCTGGACAGTATTACCCTGGCAGGCAATGACTGGGAGTGCAGCCGCAATGTGTGTGCCTTGGCCTCTTGGCTGAGTGCCTTCAGAGGCCAGCGTGACAGCTCCCTGCTGTGTTCAAGCCCCGACACTGCACAGGGTGAGGATGTGTTGGATGCAGTCTATGCTTTTCAGCTATGTGATTCGTCGGCAGAGGTGACCACAGCAGGCCTGTATACATCAACAAGGGATCTGGCCAAGGGTGGCTCTGTGTTTCTTGGACCTTTTACCCCAAATCCGTATGAGGGTGAGGGCAGTGAGGTGGTCACAAGTTCTTATACTGTCACAGTGGGCCACGACGACCTGGAAAGCACCATGCAGATCCACAAGGTAGTGACTGGTACCATGGCACTCATCTTCTCCTTTCTCATCGTAGTTCTCATTCTGTACGTGGCATGGAAGTGCTTTCCAGCTGGAATAAGGCAACTGAGGCAGTGCTTCAGCAGTCAGCGCCGTAAGCAGAAGCAAAAGCAAAGCATGCAGCAGATGGCTGCAATTTCCACACCGGAGTACTATGTTGACTATAAACCTAACCACATTGAGGGAGCTTTGGTTATCATTAACGAATACGGCTCTTGCACTTGCCAGCAGCAACCTTCACGAGAATGTGAGGTGTGACTGTGCTTTTTGACTACGTCTTTACCTGTGATTATGTGGATATACAGTAAATCCCTTTTTGGATACTAAAGAGAGGGAGATGTTGTAGAACAAAAGGGAATTATTTCATCTTTTGGACACTTTTTACACAGCTTTTCACTGTGATGTAGAGGGAGTATGCTTTACACGGCTGACTGTGGTGGATTTATGGCTACTGCTCTCTACTGCTAATTTGAAATCAAAAAGCATAATGGGCACCTGGCAATGGGACATGTTGATGCTCTGACGAAAAACAGAAAGGAATATGTTTTGTGTACTGGGAGCTTTTCTCTCATGGAAGGATATTTGAGCTTTAACGTGTCTTTCTATTTCAGAACATTTAAATATTGTTTAAAGATAAACTGGAGACAAACACGATGAGAAAAAAAAATATGGAAAAAAAAAATCAGCAAACCATTTGTATTATGGTGCATACAATATTTGAGGAGCATTTAAAATATATAAAAAAAAACTGTTTAATTAAAAATGTAAAAATAAAAGTCTGTAAAATATGCTAAAAGAAATGCAAGTGTGGAGAAATTGAAAAAAAAAGATAATCTATTTCTTTTGTAAAGTACAAAAAATGTTTAAATAAATGAACCACTATTCACAGTACACTCATTTTGTATGTGAGAAGCCTGTCCCAGTGGAAGAACGACAATAGATGTTAGTCTTTGTGCTCCTGGACAAGAGAGCCATGATTCTACAGTGTATCAAACCAAAAAAAAAAAAAAAAAAGAGGAAAAAGAAATTGATGAAATACTGGGGAAAAAAAAATTAATTGAAAGAGGCAAACCGATATCTCCATTTCATCTCAAATTGCTTCAGCCACATTTGTTGGTTTACCATTCATTTTGTTGTCTTGTTATCAGCTGAGTTTCTTCCTCATTCCTTCACTGTGAACAGATTCAAAATAATCAATTTCAATTTTGTAAGCATGTTTTAATTTAATTTTATTACGTCGCCGCTCGTGTTGCATTGAAGTAAAGGAAGCAGAAAGATCATATTCTAGAGCGTTCACCACCATTTGGCTGCCATATAATAATAGAGTCGCATCATTTGGCCAATTTAAAACACACAAATTCTTCAATCACTTAAACCATGAACATGTAGATAAAAATGTAATTCAAGTAGTGTCAGAACTCCTGAGGAGATTATCCACCAGCTTCAAGCAATATTTGCACATGCGGTGTTTACCACTGTGTTTTCATGTGATATAAAATGTTTGTTGAATACAAGGCCATGCAGAGGTGTGTATGTGTGTGTAAATCTTCCTCTGGTCTTCACTGTGTAAATTAGTGCAAACTAAGAGATGTGGTGTTTCCTGGCTACTGTGAAATGAACAGTGTGCTGCGTGAAACGAGGGGATGGGGGGTTTGGTTGATCACTACCACTGCAGAAAGAGGTAACAGACTGCTCTCTAGTGTGCATATTCTCATACTGTGGCTGCATCTTACATTCCGTTCACCATGTTCTGCAGACTCCTACGGCAGGGGCAGCGTAGATATACCGAATTTGCAAATGCTTTTCTGTGAAAACGATAATTTTGCATCATTCTGTGTTATTTTGAAATAAATTTAAAAAAAAGATGTTTACGATTTGTAAGTCAGCAGGAATAAAGTGTTTAAGAAATCACTGACAATCATTACATGCTCAGTTTCAAAAGGACTACTTTCTTTACCTTGTTCAAGTTCCTAAAAACAAGCCTAAGCATAAATGGTAAGCTTGTATTTCTCAAGAATATCCATTTAAGTTACCCTCAAAAATGGCCATTTCACAGTGGAGAATGGTTTAGTTTGGTTTAAATTGGTGAAACATGTTATAGGTGATATAAAGCCTGGAGGTAAGATCAGCCTAATGAAGAGTGATGAGAACTGAAGGTCCCTCAGGCAATTACATGTCTGAAAGTGGGGAGAAAATAATTTGGCAGTAATTTAGGATAACCTTGAATAATAATTAAAAAAAAAAGATACTACTCATTCTGAAATAGAATATATGCAACAGAAAACCTTTGCAACTGGGAAACGTCTTGACATTATCTGTTGAAATATTACCCAATGCCTTTAATGTTACAAAAATGTTTAACTTAGCAGACATCATAAACTGAAGAAACCCCCCGGGTTAACTGTCCAAAAAGATTCATGTTAGGGTGAAGGGGGTTTTGTTTAGTTTAACTTGGTAGAACATTTTAGTGGTGACACAAAGCCTGACAATAAGCTTAGCCTGAAGCAAAGAGGATTTCATTTCCCCGAGTCAATAAAGTGTCTGAATGTTTGACAAAAAAAATAACTTGGCAGTAATTTAGGATTATTTTACCTTAAATGTGAAACTGCGTATCATTACATAGTTTGATATTGTGTTCACATTGTTCCAAAGAGAATTTTCAATTTATACAACAAATTTCCATCTCACAAAGGTTCTAAGTAAAATAGATTAAACAAATGGTAAACCTGTGACAGTATTTTGCAAAAGTTTTACAGAAATGTAACAAAATTCATTCTAGAGGGGTAAAAGAATTAGCTAGACACATATGGCAAACTAGATTTTCTGCCTTCTTTGACATCCAGTCAAAGTACTAATATTGAAAAGATGGAACAGCTCAGGTTATCTCAGCATTTATGAGCATACACACAACCCTTCCTAGCATTGTTGAAAATGAATGAATTAATAATTACTATCAAACCAGTTAGGTGAAATTTACATGTCAAACCTGACGTACAGTGTCCACAATGTTGCATGGTAATGTTTTTAGTAAGTAAAAAGTTGATTAACTTCGTTGAACACATTTATTGTCGGTACGAGGTACTAAAGTAGCAAAAAGCACCTCTCTCTGCAGTTTTTTTGCCGTGAGCCATGCTTTTCGAGAACAATAATGGCTCAAAGTTGCCATGTGGGAATTTATGGTCCATTTCATATTTATGGTAGCAAAGGTGTTCCACTTTAAGACTCAACATGGCCGTTAATTATATCCTGTCAGATCATGAGGATGCAAATGACTGCTGTAGCAATCATGACTGGGACTAAGATTTATTTCATCCCCACATCCTGTCAAGAATTTCAGCCCTGTTTGAGTCCTTTACAGGACCTTAAACATGCAACTGCAGGGTAAATTTGAGGCTGAGGCCTCATTTATATAAATATTAGATTATACCCGGCATTGAGGGCTGGGACTGGTGTGGCTATTGATTTCATTTCACTCTTTTCTTAAACAAGCAAGCAGGGCGAAAGGTGATCGAGAATGGCTTTGAATATTTTAATAGCTTTGAGTCTTTGGGGCCGACATTAAAAACGACTTTGGAATTCTTTCTACCTCTGCTCACCTTTACCTCTAGTCTCTTTTCACTCTCTGTGTTTGTAAGGTGGAGCGAATAAGGGGAAAAACATCAATTCATCTAACTGACAACAGATCAAATCTCTGCTTGACCCGAGCTTGAGGTGATGATTCCCAGAAGGGAGATAGGTGCTCTCAGACAGCATCCATTATGAATGTCTTGATTGATGATCCTCAGTAAAAATCAATACAGATGAGCGGTAACCAAAAGGATCACAGTGGCAATAATGTGTTCGACCTTCCTTTAAATTTTCACAACTAAATAATTTGTAGTACAGAAACCATCCAGTACTTTGAGGAGTAATAAATGTTTCACATTCCAACTGCATGATACAAGCACTAATGAGGTTGAGATTTATTTTTTTTTTAAATAAATCACAACATTGTGTTGTTTTGCTTAAAGGTAGTACACGAGGGGAGCAGAACATGTCAGAAGTGCAGCTATTTTAGATGTGCTAAATGATATTCAGGCCACAAATGCCAAGTCATTGTTTTGTGTGCAAAATTTTATGTTTGAAATGACAGACACAGTCATGATTCTTCAACAGATATCCATGTAAAGTCTGTCACTGACTCCACCTTTAATGTCAATAAAGGTAGAGTTATGTCAGAAAAATGAAATGGTAGAACAATGAGATGGTTTTGTTTGCACAAAGAGTAAATAATTCAGTGGATTTCAAACTATTTTTAAAAGTACAGCTAACAGCACTAAAAATGTGTATTTTTAACATTTCAGCAGTTAACAGTCACCCATCAGGTAAATTTAAGACAAAATGATGACAGAGTAGATATTGCTGTATTTTTTTAAACTTGTTACATTAGCAGTACTTGGTTCATCCTTCCTGTTAACTGCTGAAAACTCTGTTCTCTCTTTCTTCCTTGCAGCCTGATTGAACTAGAGACAAGTCAGAGACAAGTCAGGAGACGAGTCAGGAGTCTTAGGAAGAGAGGACTCTTTTTAAGTAGTTTTCAGCAGATTTTGAGCTTCCCTTAAGTCAAGTTTTAAGCAGCTTCCTGGTTCTGGAAAACATTTTTGAACGGTCTTCCTGCGGTAACAACTTCCATATTGATGAGATTTACTTTTACTTGGCAACATTTAAGTATATATATATATATTTTATTTTATCTTATTTTTTTTGCCTTTCCAATAAGTTGGTCAAGGTGAAAAGCACCCAGTCCCAATGATAAAGACTAACTGGTGCATTACCAGCAAAGAGCTCTTGTGTGTGCACCGTGACGGTATGTGTGAATGGTTGAGCTGCACCATCAAACAGAACCTGCAGACTCAAACTGTATGGAGAGCTGCCAACTGCATTATCTATAAACACGTTAGCCACACAATCAATCAGCAAGCGCAGCAGTCGGAGCTGTCAGACTCTTGTGCCTTGTTGAGAACAGAGCAAACCAGGTTTCAAATTACAAAAACAAAGGCAGAACGTAGAGCACACAAAAGGTGATGCCTTCACTTTTGTGTCAGAGTGTCAGCACTAAATCCCTAAACAGCAGTGTCAGTGATAAAATGTCAATCTGCACATCTTCAGGAAACGACTTGCATTTCGACTTACAGCAAGAAAGCCCTTAGAGATGCAAGCAGATCCTTAAAAAATAAATTAACCCGGCTTCCTGTGAGAGGTATTGATCAGGCAACATTCTGCTTTCTCATTGCGACTGGGACCGTTGCGGCATAATAAACACTTAACACCCCCTCATAACTGGATGGAGAGCTAAATCATGGGTGGCAGCGTGTACCGCAGTGGGTTGTAAGAAGCTGATGATGACTAACGACAGAGTGGGGGCGGCTTTCCTCAGCTTCTTTTTTAACAGGTGGGGTTTGAAGGATCAATATCTTAATCATTATCAACATTCTCTTTAAAATACAAAATCTCTCTCTTTTACCCATTCCCTTTGTTGTGTTTTTATCTTTTTTTCTCAGATCCTGATTGTTAACAATGTCACATAATCCACTAAAACAATCCTGGTATTTATATAACCTACATACAAACTGGGGATTAATTAAAACAGGGCATACCCAGGGACTTTTTACATTTAAATGCAGAAATGAAGCATAGATGTGAAACACACAGTCAAAAAAGCAAGTTCACAGAAAAAAAAAAATGCCAATGGTCCAGTAGAGAAGTGTAATTGTATTCATTACATAGACTAACTCTCCAGGCAGCCTATAGGTCTTGCTTCCCACTGCTTCATTTACATGCACCACGCAGATCGAACGCTGAATTAATAACAATGACTCAGGAGTCATTATTCTAACACAAATACAGCACTGTAGGAAAAGAAAGTTATTGCTGCTGCTAAATATGAAACTTGATAAGAAATGGGGTTAAGGTTATCTGTTGAATATTTAGACTGACAGACAGTGGCTAAGTTTATTACTATAATTGCTTTTTCCTGTAGAAATTCAAATGCTTTGGCTGGATTAGCCTGTGCTGATGAGCTGCCTTGCTTTTAACATTACCATCGGGGTGAGTGGGTGAGATAATACACGGGCTAACAACAGCTGGGTCTGCATCTGGGGCTTCATGTAACCTGTATAAGAGCAGATGTGGGTCAGTGCCTTATATCCAGCGCATTAGCGTGGCTGAACGACACAGCTTTATCTCTGGCAGGACACAGGATTTTCTACTCATTTATCATTGTTACTCATACCTTTGGTGAAAAAAAACCCCCAGCAAAGCTGATTGGATATTGAACAAATCCAAGACAATAAAGGCTAAACATGTCAACACCTCATACGCATGAACTGATGTGGTTTCTTAATCCATGTTTGTTGCAGACGGCAGAGGTTCTAAAAATTGTTTCTGCTGCAGACGTGTGACACACAAGATACTGGTATTAGGAGTGCTCTGATAATGCTGTAACATAAAGACTTACTCAGCTACAGAAATATGTCTAAGTGCACTAATGGCTGTGATATATAAAATATTTTGGAGGCAAATTTAATACACACGGTTATCTTCCAATAGAAATGGCTTATCGGGAGATTATTTTGGCAGAGCTTGACAGGATGGCTGGACCAAAAATAAATAAATAAATAAATAAATAAATAAAGTGTCTCCAATTAGTATCAATGCCGATTAAATTACATTATGTTGAAGACATACAGCCAAGCGGAAAAATGTAGAAAGCAGCCAAGAAAGTCAAGTAATTTTAAACGCGGTGGTTTCTAATTGATGGACACATATCCCTGGTCTGAACTATTTATGTCAGCTGTTCTTAACTAAATATGTCCAGCTTTGCTTGGAGTGTCGCATAATTTCAAAAGACATGAGAAATTGCACAGTGTTTATGAACTGGCATGGTAAGCGAGTTTATGTCAAAAATATCTTTCAACACATAATTTATTAACGGAAGTTAGCTCAAAAAGTCAAACTCATCCGTGGACAGAAGCATTTCTATTTCTCCTCCTGAAACTCTTGAATGAACTTTGCTTCTCGACCAAATAATGTGATTATCCTTGAACTTTATGCCCCTTCTTCTACCACACTGTTACCTTCCACTCAACTTCCCATGAGTATAGTAGAATGCAGCTCTCTGTGGACACCCAGCCTCTTTAGCAATGACCTTTTATGGATGACTCTGTTTTTGAAAGTCTGCTGGACAACTGTCAAGTCAGCAGCTTCCCCTATGAATGAGTAGGACATACCATTTATGCAAAATTCACATTTTCTGAGCTTTGAATTGCTGAAGATTACATTCATTAAAATTTACAGAAATAAACACTAATCAAATTGTGTTTATGAACCTGTATACAAGTTTCATATTTTGACTTACTGACATAAATTCTCTCTACTGGGCCATCTCTATTGGACAAGAGATGGGACACACCCTGGATAGATCACCAGTCTATTGCAGGACACAAAACATCATACACACACTCATTCCTAAGAGCCTAATTTAGGGTGACCAATTAACCGAACTAATGAGATGTTTGATGGTATTATTATTTATTGGGAGGCACCTCTACTTTTATCTACAGCTGTTTCATCTGAAAGACAAAGCCTTTGCAACAGCATAGTGCAACAGTAAACTTTAATAACATTACACAAGATCCTGAGTGTTAGGGGTTCAAACAAGATGTCATCTTTAAGGAGCCAGAAGCTGAAACTGTCTTGGCACCTAAAGTGAAACCTGTCATAATTTTAATAACTTACTAATAAAATAAAATAATCATAATAAAAGTTCTAACTGTTATTAAAAAAAAGCAAAGGCTTACCCACAGCTAAGCAGTACTCTAAAAATGCTCTTAAAATTGACACTTCAAACGAAACTACCTTTGGATTTCCAAAGCTAGACAATAGCATCTCAATGTTCACAGAGCAAAATCGATCAAGATAGTGCTTATGCAGTCAAACTGAATGTAATTTAAGACTTTACAGGGTATTCTAAAAATCTAAAGACTAGAAAATTTCCTGCCACATTTATCACTGTCGCAGGAAACTAGTTAGCACACTGGAAAGAACACCAGACGTATTCTGGTTCCTAACAACCTGGGTGATTTTAACACAAAGTCTGTGGTTTAGCTATTTCAGGAAAATCTCAAATGTAAATTTCATCATATGAGCACTTGCCCGGCAACATAGTGCGGAGGCACATATATTATGTCACACATTATGAAAGTGTGGCTTTGTAAGGTATGCCTGATGTTCCCCTTTGTTTTCTGGTGACTTGTTGGAATATTTAAGTCAAATTCTTTTTTTGAATGCCAATTTTATTTCCTTGCATCCAAAGGTTACTGTGTGTAACATTTTTTATTATTTTTTTTTTTTGTAAATGCAACCAATCTGTCACTGGTAAGCTTAGAAAGAGGCTATCAAAAAAAGTCATGAACAACCGTTTTTGCTTTCACCGGTAGCCTTTTAAACAAAGGATCCTTTTCCCTTCTCAAATGTCTGCCAATCTACGAAATATCAAAGTTATGCACTAAAATAGTCACAGAAACAACAGCATTATAATGAATAATTCATATTCAGATCATCCAGAGTAAACTTCAGATAAGATTTCAAAGGTTGCTGCATCCAAGAGGACTTGATTTGGAATTCAAAGTTAACACAGGTTAAGGGAAGTAAAAATAGGCAACATTTATCATTTCCCGTTTATCTGATCTGTGTCAGAATGAATAAAAGCTATTCCAGCAGCTCTCCTTGCTCCCTCTTTCTTCCCTATCTTTGAGGCCAGATTGGCATCTCTCCAGTAGCCTATGAGATTGGCTGCATAAATGGAATTGCCCCATTCGCCAAGTGTCAGCTGATGAAAAAAAAGGGGGGAGGACTGTGCACACTGTTTACAAAATCGCCGGGTTGAAATGCACCCAAGGTGCAACAGGTACTTAAGATGCAATTCCAGAAAGCATTGGTACTGGGAAAGCCTCGGCACAGGAGCTAATCCAGCCCAGAGGCGTTGCCAAAAACACAAGAGATGGACTTACCTGTAATAATCCAGGCAGAGCAGAGGGCCAAAACATCCAACAAGAATGCCAAAGAGAAAGAGAGAAAAAAGAACAAAAGACAGCTCGTTAATCCAAACCCTCCATTTCAAATTTTAACAACTGGTCTGTTAACATATCCTTAGGTTGACAACATAAATAAAACATTCATTTTGTTAACGACAACAGGCGTAAATGGGCAATACACGGAGCAAAATGTTGCAGTGAGATTAGACAAACTACAAAAGAGGGTTTGCACTGTGCACACAAGAGAGGCATGAGAGCTACAATTATACTGACTATGTCATAATTGTGGCAGCTATTGTATTCAGTTGCAAAAAAATAAAAGACCAGAATGACACTTTATGGAGAAACTGAGCTAACAAACAGCAATTTGTCAGTGGTTGAAAAAAAAAAGGCCTCCAATTCTGCCACACAAGCAGTAAAAAGAAATCTATCCAAGTTTATAACGCTCCCATGACTCTGTGCAGTCTAACAGCATTGAACAAATGGAAATAAAAGCTTGATCATTTATCACTGTCGCAGGAAACTAGTTAGCACTGCAAACTGAAACCAGACAGAGGCTAGACTGCTTTATTGAAGCATCTTCTTTTACTGCTCTCTGTACACAGAAACAGATCTCTGACTTTTAGGTGGCCTATTTAAACGGAGCCAATGGTGTGAAGTAATTAAAATATGTTCATTTTGAATCAGCTGTGGTCCATCTTAAGATACAGTTCCTTAAATATCAACAAATAAGATTACAACTTAATTTGACTCGGCTCCCTTAACTTGTACAATACCAGTTCACAATGTTTCAATGGAAGCACTTTGCTTTATACCAACTATACTCCAGTTTGTTCCATATTCAATTTGAATCAATCCAGTTTATATCAGAACAATCTAGTCATGTAGTCAGATTCAGATACATTCACATATAATCCATATCAAGACAAATTATATAATTCAGCACAGTCAGACGGTCATTTAACATCAACTGATAAAAAGTTATCTGAGAAACACCAGACAACACATGAAATCATCAGCTTGCACTGTAACTGAAAGCCCACTTCTACATTTCCAATAAAGTGAGCCGTTTTCAGCTGAGTTGACAATCACATTAATGAGCTTTTATTTTTTTAAATAAAATGTCCATTTGTGGTTGATATAAATCATGATAACTAAGCCAGCCCAAGAAGTTTTTTTTTTTTTTTTTTTGCTGCTTAGTCCTGTGGGCTTTTGTCCCAGTATAACTTTTATTTACACAGGGAACGCCACAAATGCATCAGTTCTACAAATACAAAGAAAACCCATTTACCCAGAGTATTATTAGCTTAATAATTCCTGTGAATGGGTTGTTCAAGCAAAGCACATTTAGTCAAAGTTTCAGTTCAATTGATTGCTAGTCCCTGTAAAACACCTGTGTTAACTGAAAAAAAACAACAACAAAAAAAAAAAAAAAAACACAAAATACCAAAACAGTATTAAATGCATATAATTTGGGCTGTGTTGGGTTGATGTAAAATAATTAAATTCTACTAAAGGCCCCAATGCAATATCCAGATGGCTCTGACATACTGTACTATTAAAACAAGTTTGCTAAACTTAACGTGAAGATAATGTGTCAGACATTCTCACAGATCTGACCAGAGAAAGCCATATTAGGTGTGATCTAATTATTTTTTTCAAATTTGTGTGAACATATTTCTATATTCACATGGCTGGCAGCTGATTATAATGAAGCACAGTTTTAGGGATTTTAGCGATCTCAAACAAAGCTGCTAATTGCAGCACGAAGCATCAAAGCTGTACAGACAACCTAGTAAAAATCATATATCTAAGGAGTTTAATAAGACATTTAAAAAAAATAAATAAAAACCAGTTCTCACACATTATTGTACTGTCAACACAAAGCTGACATTTGGGATTGTTTTTGCATAATAAATGTTATCACTTATATATTCTGTTTGACATTTGTGTGAAAGTTTGACACAATTAGTATGCAGAGGCATAAACACAACACCTTCGTAATCTTGCAAAAAGCAACACATTGTTAAAGTTCAGATTTAAGCTGTCATCACAACTATTCCACCTAGGAAAATGTAATCGCTAAAAGGAAATAGAAACTAAATTGTCTACATAAAATAATGTACTTGTGTGGAGGTTTCTGAAACATACTGGAATTAAGTCAAAGATATGTAAAAATGTCATCAGAATGCAAACGTATTTTTAGTAAAAAAGCATTGATCTTTATGTGTAAAAAAAAAAAAAAAAACTCTGCAGCTTCTGCTGTGTAAGTCCATTGCCAGGATATTCATATAGTGAGTTTGAAAACAGCTTTTAGATGACTGCTAATGAGATATTTCAGGAGTCTGCCCATAATGCCAGTCATCTGTGAATGTGTAAACTAGAACATCATGTCTGTTTGCCATGAGGGGAAACTGTTTCTGAAAACAAATGAGGCAATCTCTTTTACAATTTAAATAGAGTTTTGTTTATTTTTAATATTATGCATTTTATGAGATCAGTGTGCCGTTTCCAAACTTAACCTTTTTTCCTTTTTTTTTCTATTCAAGAACAGTGTGAATTTTTTGTTCTATTCGGTGCTTTTAAACAATAGCAAAAGGACATGATGGGTAGTCAGAGACAAATGATCATCAAATTCATCATGTCAAAACTTGGACCATCCTTAAAAATGGGACATTTGTGAAAATGATCATTTCCAAAATTGAGCTTGTCACTATATAAAAACTCAGACACCCCATAAATAGACAAAGGAACAAGAAGCATAAGAAGGTAACCTCTAGAGACCTGTAGCATTGCCTTGTTCTGCATATTCTTCTGATAACGAGAAATTAGGTTTTATAAACTCTGGCAATCACAGACCAAGATACACTATAGAATCATAATTCTCCTGCTGCAACTCTAATATGTTTTTGACCAGGCTTACCTACTTTTTGTGACACATCGAATTACATTTTGTCCCAGTTTGTAAAGCCATGGTTGCTTGTAAAAATGTATATTTCCCCACGTTTTGGTTGAAAGAAAACAGTCCTACGGGGCTTTATGATCCACAATGTTGATAAACTTGTGATTATGATTGACAAAATATGTGTTGCTGCTTCATATTATGAGACAGTTTCACTTAAAAGATCAATGTTTGGTGAAGGATCTTTTTCAAGATCAGACACAAGAACCAATTCATTTTTAAAACAATGCTAAAACAAAAACATGATGACATCTAGACATGGAATACTGAAGCAAAAGTGATAAAGCGAGACTCCAGAGGCACTTGTTGATTTCATCTTCGACATCAAAGGTTGACTCCTGAGACCATATTTCATTTCTTAATATCATTATAGTAATTACACAATGTATGTCACAATTTAAAATTTAATGAAAAATAATTTCACTTTCAAAAGCTACAAAATGTCAAGCTGCAGCTTATCATTTTTGTTACCAGCTGGGTGATTATGTCACCATTGATTGAATCACAAACTCTATACAGGAAAAGGCCATCAAGTGAGGAATTTGTAAAAAAAAAAAAAAAAAACATATATAAAAAATATAGAATAATCAAAGAACTGGCTGCATCGTACAGAACGGCAACTGAGAAAAATAGGACAATTAAATGAAACAAGTCAATAATCTAGTTTCTTAAACTTTATACTCTGCTTCAACTTGCAACTCCCTGTGGCAATAACATGCCACATATTTTCTTAATGCAATCATGTTAACTTGTAAGGATTGGATCTTCAAGAATGTCAGACAGCAGGAAATGCAGCTGGCATACGCAACACAAGTTAGCTTCTTGCTAACAAATTTAAGATGGAGGAAGTGTCAAGTGGCTGGGATGAGTGGCATCCATGTGAGCAATGAATAAAGATAGGAACATTTTCACAGATCAGACCAGAGACGACCACGTCAAGTGTGATCTAAGACATTTCTTGGCATGGCATTTTGATTAGAAAACGTTATTTGTGGGAGTTTGCAGATTATTACAGGGTTTTTACACCAGGAGTGAGTAAAATATATAGGTGTTCATTTACTAAGCAAAAGTTTACTCAGATCGGCAGATGAACTGTGGGTGTGCAGGGAACAAAAAGTATGCACATGCTGAAAATAAAGTAGCCGGTACAGGAAAAAAATAATAATAAACACAATTCAGTGTGAAAGTGTAAGAATCTGGTGACATTTGAAGGAAAGACAGAATAAAGCAGAGTCAGAAATAGCATGAAAATCTGAAGCTAGGGTTCCCATTTAGCTGCTGTTAAGCACGGCATTGTGTTACAGATGGCATTTATACTCTTGGATATAATAAACTGACATGCAGTGCAATAATGTCAAAGAAACTTTGCATGGATGCAATATTAATGACTGGCTTTTACAAAATTAAACAGGCAAATGCATTTAAAGGCAAAACAAACATCCTATTCATGTGGTATAACTAGGACATCGGGGTTCTTCGAATACTTTCAGCGTTTGCTTCATGTTATTTTCATTATGTAAGAATTTGTGCTAGATAAGAAAGGCAGAGAAACGCTGTCTCTCTGCAGATCTGCCTCATTCTCGCACTGTAAAACCATGAAATATCAACTTCGGAAACATTATTTCAATCAGTCTCATCATCAAAATGGTTGCTCCAAGCCCCTGCTGCAGGGCTTAACGACAGTGAATTGAGAATGAAAAGGCACATTAAAATGGGTTGAAGCATGCAATCCCCCAAAAACGGCTTTTGCTGCACTCTCCATGCATCAAGGACGTGCAACAGTAAGGTCGGGATCATACACCGCCAGAATACTGAATAAGAGATGCTCGTGTGGTAGTTTCCCTAATTTTAGACTAAAAAGTGTAACAAAACATTGGATGTAATTGTTTTTTTAATATAATTACCATTATTATTTCAAGATAACTGTCAGGAATGAACAATCTGCAAATCAAACAAGCCCAAATAAGAGAGACTGACGTAGCGACACCTGCAGTATACCGGAGGACATACAAAATAGGTTGGGATTTGTTCTGCAGAGAAACATAAGTTCCTCTGCTCTGCCTTTTTTTTAGTGAGGGTTGCACAGACAGATCCTGGAAGCATCTTTAAGCTGTTGCTGTGCAACCACAAAGTCAGCTGCAGTCCAGTTAATGTTCATCTAACTGTAGCCATAAAAAAAGGGGACAAAAGATAAATGTATTTTTTTTCTCACTTTTCCCTCTACATTAGTCACCCTGGTGCAGAAGAGAAAAACAGATGTTCTCCATCTTCATGCCTTTTTATATTCCTTTTACCGTCGTTTTTTTTCGTCCTTCTTTTAAATTTTATTTTAGGTGCTAGGGGTGTGAAAACACAGAAAGACGTAAGGTGTTCTTGGTGATTAAATGTGTGGAGCATAAATGCTAGTTTTCCCTGCAAGTAAGGCACCGTGTGTGATCACTTAACTGCAGGAACCATAATATTAAAATGAAAGCAATTCCAGTATAATATTTACATAACATATTCGTGCATATTTTGAATCCCGAATACAAAACTCATAACAATGAATTTGTCTAAATTATGAATTTGACTAGATACAACCTAAGGCCAAGCTGCATTTCAGTGTGACCCTTCAGAGCGAGTCAAAAGAGAGCAGAGAACAAACTACACTTTTTTTTTTTTTTTTTGCAATTTCACATGCATGCAGGCTTCAGGCAAGTGTTAAGTTGTCCTTCACTGTAAGCATTTGGGAATGAAGAGTGGGAGTTGTTGTCTTAAAGCTGGCACTAATGAAACCCATGGGCTTATGATGACAATAGAACGATGTGTGATGCGGAAGAACTTAGTCGAGTCTGTGCTCTGCGTTTGGCGTTGCTTGTATGAACATATGCGATGGTGAATTCGGAGACTCCTATTAGATAGATGAGAATAAATAAATAATATCAATCTAAGGGTTTGAAAGTATTATATTTAAAATACACATCAGTTTATATGCAGTCTACTCTAATCTTTAAACATTTTGTCTTAAATGTCTGGAATTTACCGTCAAATTTTGAATGCCATTAGCTTTTTTTCTTTTTTTTTTTTTTTAGAGTTTATTAAATCTATGTTCTTCACAGCCTGTGACATCATCTAATAAAGTTTTGTCACTAGACATGGAGTACTTTGCAAATCTCACAATTTCAGAGTACAAATACCACGGTTTTAAAATATCATGGGGTTTCCACAAAAAAAAAAAAGAAAAGAAAATGTATAAAATGATTAGATTGATTTTATTTCTCACAGGATAAGAACACACCGTCTCTACAGGTAAAAATAATCCTGAATATCGCCCACAACTTTGGTCGGCATTTTCCCAACTGAGATTCTTCAGTCCAACGAGTGACGACGGGTGATATATTTGCGTAGATGACGCTTGGGCTATTTTTTGGGGCGAAACAATGTGAACATGCACAAACTGATTTTGCCACTGTTCTACAACTTTTGCATGTATCCCCACTCCAACACACCTGAATCAAATAACTGATTAGTCCAGGCCTTTAAAACACTGCCGACACGTCAAAGAGGTAATTCAACGTTTTGATTCAGGGGTGTTGAGGCAGAGATGCGTCCAAACGTTGCAGGACAGTGACACTCGAGAATTAAAGTTGCAGACCCCTGTTGTACGGTACATATTGAACATGTATATTTCATGTTTCCAAAGCTGATGGTATATAAAGCTTTGTAAGCTTTATACTTAATGAAGGATGAGTAAGAAATAACTGCTTCTTTGTTCTTACAAGGACATCACATCATCTCAAGCTTAACTGCAAGATTTACATGTGACAGAGAGAACAACCAAGACTGAAAGCGGGTTAAAGGTTTGGAGCACAGAAAGTCGACAATGCCAAAACCAAATCCAACCAGATGGTCCTCAGAACAAGCGTTGCCTAGAGCAATATACCCACACCCCCGCTTCACCCCATTTTATTGTACAGTGTAGCTTTAATGAACTGCATACATTCCTTCCTTAATCTGCAAATTATTGCAGATGAATCTGAAAACATCTGTGTTTTCCACAGCTGTGTTATGCTATTTATGTCCTTACATCGCAAATATGCAATAAAAACAATTTCGTTTAAATGAAGACGTAGTAGCTGTTTCAGATTTACAAAGCCATAAATAAATTCTCTTAATACTTAAAAAGAAATGTTGTTACTTTTGTTGTATGCGTTACTTGTGCATATATTTGTCATTTAAAGGTGAATGTGGTGAGAATGGGAAAGGCATATCTAACCATCCAGAACAAATTGTTTTTTATTTCCTCGAATGAAGCAAAGCACAAAGTAATCAGTGAGCAACCTTTTGTTGCCCCTCTCTCAAAAGCCCACACACTGACACATCCCACACTCGCAGATATACTGAGAGCAAAATCTGGGCCCGTTACTGGCCACAGCGTGGCAGACTCATCAATCAATCATTAATTAATGGCCGGGCCAACTCCCTGAAACAAGCAGTCCTGCAGTCACACAGACATACAGATACAGAATCCTGTCGTCATCGACACACGACGCAGAGCTAAACCCCAAAAGCCATTTCATTAAACTGAGCCATGATTCAATAGCTGTAATCATTTACTAAATGGTTACTGAAAAAATGATACGCTATGACAAAAATCCTATAATTCTGCTGTACAGCAGCACTAAAAAGACCAATGAGTGCAGAAATCACATAAATAAAAAAATCAAAAATAAAAAAAAACAGCTTAGTGCATGTCTGCCTTTTGGGAACATTTTAAAACATGGAGCCATTGTATCCATTAAACAAGGAAACAAACAAATGTCCATGTGACAAATGGTCTTTATGGCACGTCCTGGCATGCACATTTTAGTCTATAACAGCTAAAGGGGTCTCAGAGGGCGGGTGGTAAGAAGGGATATGCTCTCCAGTCATTGTTGTTTGAGAGGCCACTGAGCCTCTTGATCCCCGGGTAATCTCCAGCTATCCGCCTGAGTTATCACCTCTTCTGATTTAGGTCACCCTGGCTGCTTTCGGTTTTTAGGTTGTTCACCATCCCCCACGCAGACCAGGCTCACAAAATCCTGCATGCAACGGGACGAGACCAGAAACAGATGGAGTTGCGGATATCAACCACTTTAAACTGATTCTACAGTCAGAAAGGAAAAAAAAAAAGGAAATTGAGGACACAAACACGCAAATACTGGTGTTACAAGATCACAGTTTCCTTCAGTTTGGAAATTTTATTTTATTTTTTTTTAACACTTCTGGTTGCATGTGACTTAAAGATAGTTAAAAATGCCATTTAACTATAGAAAATTAGCGTAGTTCTGAGTGCAAAAGATTTTCCAACCCAGCATTAGCCAGATGTATCTAACAAAATGACTAGTGAATGCAAATTAATTCTGTTCAGATCTGAGTAACCGTTGCCATTGCTCTTCGCCCCCTTCTCTTAAAAAAACAAAAACAAAAAACAAACAAACAAAAAAACTACAGAAAATGTAAAACATGGCTCTCTTGTCTCATATCACCTTATAGCCCACACTTCTAGCCTGTGTGACTAACAGCTTGCCCCAATGGCCCTCGAGGAAGACTAATATCCTGTCCTCTTTCACAGTAATGAAAAATATACACCGGGTATGAAATAAATGTGGATAAAGGACAGGCAGCACATAGGCCTGACCAGGGTGTAGCATGAGATAATATTTAACATTCTGTTCTGAGCAGCACTGATACTGCTAACATTTTTGAAGCAAAGTATTTTATTTTAATATGACAAAGCAAAACAATATTAAACACTAACCTAATAAAAATGGTTATCTTAACTACTGAAACCCAACAAATTTGTTACGAATAAGACACTTCCACAACCAAATCTGATGAGGCAACTACAAGTAATTTAGAAATTCACATTGTTTGGGTCCATGACATCGAGAAATGGCTGGAGAGATAAAAATCTACCGAGTTACCAATATGCAACCATTCACTTAAACAGAATTAAAATGAAATTACTGTTCATGAGTTCAAGAGAGGAGTTCATACTTTTTTTTTTTTTTTTTTTTCTCAAAACTGAAGAACAAAACCAGCAACAGTTTGGAGCATTGAGAGTAAACGCCACCATTCATACAAATGGAAGCTGCAGAGCCTTTTGGGTGAACAGCATTCTCTCGCTCTGGGCTTCATTCTTGAACCTCTCATTCTTTTGACACAGAAAACAGTGTGTATTCTGTTATATTCCATTATATAATACATCACTTGAAATGATCTCGTCAGCATACCAGCCTGACTGCTACATGGAGCCACTGTTTGAGGAAAATATCAGTCAAAGTTTAAAAGATAGTGCCCAAACTACAGTTTGCACATCTGCCGCGTTCACAACACTGCAAGCAGAGATTAGTGTCCTAAATTGCTATGGGAAGAAAATAGCTACGGGAAGATTTATTTATGCATTTAGGGGGAAACCACCCATACTTATGTATATTTATGTGAATTTATGCCAGGGCAGAAAACCAAGAAAAGGGATATTATTCCACTTAGGGGTGGCCAGGCTTTTTATTTTTCCTGCTCTTACAAATGATTTCTGTATTCAGCAAAAACAATGGAAAACCAATGTGTAAAATCCTGCAGTTAATAATAAATGGTATGACTGCAGAGCAATCGGACAAATTCTGCCTCACTTTCAGAAGTTAATAAGGATAACTCATATCCAGTTACTTGTACAATTATCAATGCCCTTTGACATTTCTTTACACTTTGTGACATTTCAACCACAAATTTCAATCTGGCCAATGTATTTTACTTTGCTTTATGATATCAAAAACAAAGTGATACAAAGGAGCCATGCCTGGTGTGCAAGCTAGGTCTGGGCTTTTGCCAAAATGTCCTCCATCAACTTCTTACTTGCTCAACAATAACTTGGTCTCACCTTTGATATTTTTTCTTTATATTAATATTCTTATTTGCTTAGATCCTGAGACCAAACATTTACTCAGCATAAAAGATTACCAAGAACAGAACTCGATTAAGCATAATGCTAAAGAATATCATAAAACTGTAAGATTAGGAACAGCAATGCTCCCCATCATAAATAACCTAAGAAAAGAGAACTCCCTTCAAAGCATTTTGTCCAGACTATTTCTCCGCATACATATGTAAATTTGTGAAACTCCCACAAAGGTCAAGAAGGTCAAATGATTATTGGCATGACTTGTATTGTTTAAAGTGCACATGACCAAACAAAAAGGATGATTAAGTGAGGAAAGCTTTGCTGTGAAACTCAAAAGAATTAGCTGCCAAAGAAAATGAGCTGACGCCATGTCATCAGCACACATGAAATATGCAAATGGACGTTCATTATGGTTCAACAGCGGAGAAGCTGACTAGCAATTCACACTATGTGAACAGCCATCAAACTATTGTGGGCATAATTTATTGAAAAGTTTAGAGTTCCTGACGGCCCCACAGACACAATGGCTTCTAAAGACCTACTGAAAAAAAGACAAAAGGACCAAAGTTTGAAACAAATCATTTCCAGTCACTCAATTATTCTGATATATAAACCACCAGTGCAACTCTTACACCATCAGCAATGTAGCTAAATGTTTTGAACTTGAAAAAAAATAAGCAACACCATCTTAGCTGACATATGAATACGATTTTTCTGGACCTCTGAAAACAAAAAGCACAAAGGTAACTTTGGAAATTTATGTTCCCATATCAAATGTAAATATGCAATGTTAATAATACAAGAACTAAACTACAGCAATAAGACAAATAAGTGGATGTAAAAGTCCTTACGGCATACTGTCAATATTAACTTAAGTCGGATTTTATTTTCACAGAACTACGAGCATTTCTCGTTTTATCTGTAGTTTAAAAAATATATAAATAATGTCCATGGCAGAAAAAGTACAATCCATCAGTTTTTCTTTCTATGTCATGGGAAATTGCAAAAACCAAAAGGTTCTATTAGCATATGTACTTACATAACAGATTAAAACGGAGCAATTGAATGGGATCAAATGAATGAATAAATATTAATGGTCTTGTAACAAATGGTCCATCATGGCAAATACAGAAGCAAAGGGAAAAAAGCAAATAAAAATATAGAGCTAGAAAAAGTGCTTCAATAATGAAAATAAAAAGTGACATTAACAAATGATAATTGTTGTCTAAACATCCGTTGAGGTTCTCTGTAGAGGAAAAAAGGAACCCGAGACAGATGGAAACCCATCTGAGCAAAGCCACAAATGAAAACAGCCATCAATCAAAGCATGTGTTTTTTATGTAGATGAGGTGTAATGTTGGTGTTAGCGTCCCTTTGCATGCATCACTGGGAAAACAATCTCAAAGTAAGAAAACATAGGATCTATCAAAAGGCAGGTTTTGAGGTAAAGCTGCAGTGAGAGTACGGATGGCGTTGTCTCTGTAAACTCCAAAACAATTTCCACATTCACTTCTGCTTTTACATTTAGTGAAGAAATCCTCAATGTTTGCAATATTTTACCATCTAAAATGTCAGCATCCAGGGGGACTGCCAGATTAGCTCCTGTTTTTTCACTTCCTCCAGTGTTTTAGGTTCAGCAGAGCTCTTTCATGAAGTAATTAAAGACTTAATAAATACATGAAGCTGAAGAAAACATGGTCAGAATAAATCTTGCAGATTTGCACTAATCCAGTCAAACAGAGAGCAGTCATGACATATGTGTGTGTGTGTGTGTGTGTGTGTGTGTGCATGCGTGCGTGAGTGCGCGCACGTGTGTGTGTGGGTGTGTGTGTTCATACAATTGTTCATGAGCAGGGAACAGAAAAGAAAAAAAAACATAAATGTAGATGGGAAGGTGTGGAGGAAACGGAGAGAGTGGATAAAAAAAAAAAAAACGAGCATTCTCTACAGCTTTAAGATATTTGCAAAGTCGTATTCAGTTAAAGCCGTAATCTATCAAATATCTGAAGCAATAAGCTATGGATCCCTTCATAAGAGATGTAATCATTTTGCAAACATATTGTGTCTTGGGTTTAGTAGAGGAACAAATGTTCCTCTACTAAATATGCACACTGGGATAAAACAAATATTTTAGTAATCGAGTAATAGATCAATTGCTCTGAAAATTAATCGAACAATCAAATAAAAAAATGTACAAGATACAATACTGGTAAATTCTGCCATAACGGCAAGATTAATATCGGACACCAACATCAGCCCCAATTTTCCTTATTGAGAATCCCCAATAATAACTGTTCTGTAGTTCAGAAATTTAACCTGTAACAATATTAGCTCAATTTTTAAGTCAAACTGGACCAAAATTACACAAGTCTGAAATTATATTAAATTTAGTAATAAAGCAGGAGGGTCACAAAGAGTTCTAAAAGATGTCTATAGTGCAGTTTTTAGTTTATGTATCATCTAATGAATTGTCAGCCATTTATAGCTTTTGTGACCAGGTGCGCAACGGGATGTGGTAGCTCCATCGCACATAAAAAAAAAAAAAAAACATCTGCCAGCTATGTATCATCATGTTGCGCTACACTACCCATTTACTGCGACCAAGACGCAGCAAATGGGTGTCCGGTTCGTCCATAAATCTACACTAAGCATCAGCTACAGTAGCCTGCTGTATTCTGCCCGTCTCTGCTCCACCTGCATCAGCACACCCGACATTATTATCAATCAATGAAAGCCCTGCGGTTGCCCCAGACTGAACTTAAAAATAAGATGTTATGCTGCTAACACTTAGCACAAAACACGGTGAGCTAAATGCTAAAACATAATTTAACAAAACTCTGAGGCAGGTAAATAATTTGAGGGATTTTAAAAATTGATGTACTCAAATCATTCAAGGAATGCACACACACACACATATATATATATATATATATATACACCCACAGTTTATGCCAATCATTATCATGGGTCAAAGACCTTGGTGATCCTTGAACACATGTTCCCACCTGCTGATTCTCCCATTTACAACAGTGAAATACTTTGAAAGTTTGAGATATAATAGGTTATTTAAAGACACCCAAAATAAATAAATAAATAAATAAATAAATAAATAAATAAATAAATAAAATACTGGCTTCAAAAATTGTTGCGCGTATTACTCCACTCAATATTGACCCAACATGCTGCTGAACAGTCATGATCTGGTTATCAGATTACCATAAATCATTAGATTTTATTGCGCAGATATGATTTCACTGTCAGCCTCTTCTTCCATTAATAAAACAGCAGCCATCTCCGAGTGAGCATGACCTGCAGGACAGTTGACACCAATGTGTCAACACCTTTTTAAATCCTTCTCTGTGAGAGATGCGGCGCAGACTAATGTCCCACGCCTGTGTTATAATGAGCTTGTTAAACTCCATGGCCCGGTTTCCATCAAGAGTCACTAACCATCCTGTGCCACATGCACATCTCCATAAACTTTTATTGGCTACCACCCACAGCATTCTCGAACATTAACTGTCAGAATACATGTGTTGGTTGAAATGAAGGGAATAGAGTAAGCCTCACTATATATATATATATATATATATATATATATATATATATAAAAATCCTTTGTTGTAAAATGTATTCTAGTTCCTCAAATTGTTGCTCCTGATTTGGACTGCTGGCGAGAAAAAGTTAGCTCCTCGTGGTCTTTCTTGTCACACTTCCAGTTGTTTTAGACTTTTTAATTATGGCTCTCGTTGTAGATATAGGCAAGTTCAGGCTAATAGCTATTTTGTCATAGCTATTTCCAGACACATGTTTGCATTGTAAGTTCTCTTGTCTTTTCTATTTTGAAGACATTAAGAGAAAGAGTGTCCATGCTGCATCATACACTTCTGGGAAACAGATCATCATGTATTGTTTCAAGCCACGCTGAACAACTTAGGATTTTTATGTATGCCAACAAGTGTAACACATGGTTTTATTATTGTGTTTTTTTGTTCCCCCTCCCCCTCCCCACTAAATAAATCTTCACAACTTAAACACTGGAATTTCCTAAAAATAATCAGTGCGAGGTTATGCTACTTTAAAACGATCCAGTTATGTAAGGCTTTTAGCACACCTCTTTATGAGGTGTGCCTATAATTGGGACGCCACTGTTTATTAGTTGGCTATGTGAAGGAATTGAGCCTGTGTAGCGCTCTGTTTCACTCTCACAAATGCCTAAGCTTGTGAGTCAAATGAAATGCTATAAATTAAGCATGGAGCCTTCTGGTAAAAAGACAACACATTTACTCGATGCAAACATGAAATTCACTTAATCGTTGATTTATAAGTTTCTATTGAGATTTTAACTCAACAGCTGATGCTACATTTTATTGTTTTTGTAAATAAAAGTGGAATGCAGGGAACACCTGGGGACACTATATACATCTATCAGATGGTTTAAACATGACTATATATGGGATTATAGATTGTTTACCGATATGAAGAGGGGTTTGAAAAAAAAGATATGTTTTGTACTTGTTCAGCAACTGTCCACTTATCCACGCCGTGTTAGTGTAAATATCAAATTTTGACTGTTTGAAAAGGAGCACAAAAGTGCATTATGTGAACATAATATGTAGGAAGGATGGGAAAATGCACTTTTACATGAAGCTGATTTTTCTTCTTAACGTATAGTTATGGCACTTCCTTCAGCAAAAACAGCAATATTTCACTGCAGGACCACCATTTTAATTTCAGTTTAATTCAATATACAATTTTGCAGTCTCACACCACACAATGTTCTCCTATAAATTAGCTTGTGTGTTTATTTTTTCAATTAATAATTTGTGTGGGCCATTACATAGTCAAAATAATTTGGACAGAACTACAAGACCTTATTAATACAATGACATGAAATAACCAATCAAAATTATGAATAAAGTTCAAAGTACTCCTGTCACTGTGGCAGTGAACTATTCAACTTCAAAAAAATAAATAATAATTTTTTAAAGTGGGCAAATACAAATTTAACTTTAGCTAAAGTTAAATTTAGCTAAAATTAATTAATGTTGTTCAATGTAATTGAACAAAATTAATGTAATTCTGTAATTGAACAAAATGAATGTAATTTTGTTCAATTACATTAATAAACTGGGACATAATAAATATAAATCATGTACAACCATAGAGAGAACAGGGGATCACTAGATGTGACTGCAGTCAAAAAACAATCAGCTTAAAACTGCACTCTTTGCCCTAGCCAGCCACCCTGACTCACCAGTAACACTCAGAGGAATTAAGGATGCCATTCTGAGCAATTATGGAATTTAGTGGCAACACTGTCAAAATGATTTGGCCAGACAGGAATGATTCAATTAATAAATCATGGGTCATTAGCCATTTTCTATTTTGGCCAGAAGGGGAAAAAAAAAAAAAACAGTCCTGAATGTAGGAAACGACTAGTAAAGTGGACTGCAATGTAATTAGATTTTTGGATTCAACTTTGATTTATTAGAGGATTAGAAGGAGAGACAGCAAAGAGCGAAACAGACAGGAGGCAAAATGATAGACGGAAAGTCCCTGTGGGACAGACGAAGAAAACTCTTTGCTCGCTTTACTACTTCACCCCCTGTCTTGTTTTCTGCATTTGCTAGGCAGGGGCACAAATACAGGGATGTGCGCCTAATCATATCAAATGCTGTTGCCCTGCATAAGGTCTCTAGTGAGTTGCATGCAGTCGATGGTGAAAGGGAGATAAAATGGACTGTCAGCTAAGTTCAAAATGCACTGACAGAAGCTAAAATGCTGTTGAGTCCCTGTTATAAATGAGGGGACCAGGTGTCGAGCACCTGCCAATGCTAACATGCTAAACAAATTCATGTGTGCAAACACAGACACAGAATATCTTATCTGCCGCTGTAAGTAGGCTTCTAAATATTCAGATAATGGCACCAACACAGAGCTACGATAGAAATAAATCAAAGCAACTTCAAGACGCTGACCCTCGCCTTTTTATAGTAAATGAAAATAACTGAAGTCTTTGGCTGTCTGTGAAGTCTATGTCTATACGGAAATATACATTATGACAGATAAAACGTCTAGTGGTTCACTGGACGAGTTTAGTGACTTTATAGAAAACCTAAAATATAGTTGTCGTGCAACTATATTTTAGGCGAACTGTCAGAAGCTGTGACATTATTTACTAAAAAAAAATGCAAATCATTCACTGGTATTTGCTACCAAAAGTACATTCAAACATCCCAATCCGTCCACTTTCCAAGTAATTCTGTGTCTCATCCATTTTCGTTCCTCATGTTTTTCTTCTTTTTTTTAAATTTACCATAACACTCCCATGATCACCCCCATGAGCTTTAACATCTCAGCACCGAAAGATGTGGATGTTAAGGCAGAGTTTATCCATATGACCAAATATATCATTGATACGCAAAACATGAATGTAGGCCACTTGAAATATATCTTACCAAATATTACATCCAAGCAGTCCTTTGTGACTGTGATATTGCACAAATTGACACCGAGATGACAGCTGTGAGTCATTATAATGTTCAGCTCAAATACATGATACGCTATTAATTGGTAGGAAGCTGACAACCAGCCACCAATTCATCAATATTGTGTAATCTAAAATGACTGCAAAATGAGCCAAACAAAGCAAAGCTCGGGTCTCAAATCTATTTCATACCACAGAGAGAAGCCCAGGGAATTTACAAACAAGAGCATGCAAAATGCATCAGAAAGAAATACACAGAAATCACATTACTGAAAGTTTTCAGATGCTTGACCCATTTCATTTTTGTATGAGCAGAGATGTACACAGCTCATTTTAGACCTTTTATTTCTTACTGATGTCATAATTTAGAAGAACATGAGAGCTGAGACTAATCATAATGCATTTCATTCAGGATCAGATTGCTCATAATATGCCACACACTTTAAGGAATATTCATAGAATATGTGCATGACTTTCATGTAGCAAGTGTAGTTGAGACAGACGTTGGAATGACCCATCAAGCCATCCCCCCAACCCCCCCAAATTCTCAGTGTAAACTTTGATGAAACAAATTCGGTCATTTTTAGCTGAAAGCCTAGAGGTTTTTGCAGAAAAGGAGGTAAACAACACTGCTGGTGTCCTCAAATGTTTTCAAATACTATCTTTAGGGAAGCATTTGAACCTCCGTGCGTCAGGCAGCGAGAAGTAACAGTTTCATAGGGCTCATTGAAAATCCTTCAGTTTCTGTCTTGGTTTGAAAGCAGCTATAGCTAGAGACATGGTGAGGCTCTGTTGAATGTTTCCTGCGCTTAATCAATTTAATCTCAGGCACAAGAAGATGCGATTTTCTTAATTACTTGCATTTTAAACCTTCTCGTTCATCCGGTCTCAGGTGTTACACATCATATAAAATACGTATTCATTTCAGCATTTGGTTTTCTCATGTAACTCAATGAGTATGTGAAGGATAATTAAGGCCTAGCTGAGATGAGGCTTCAGTTCACACAGGGCAGCTAAGCAAATGCTTGAATTTTCAGGCCCACTGAAACCTTTAATTTGGCACCTCAGTCTAATGGCAGTCTATGTCTTCATCTCCAGAGGCCCTCTGAGGGGTCCTGCCAGAGCAGCTATGATTAAAAGTAAAGCAATCTTTCGTCGGGGCGGACCAACAACTATCACAAAAGCGGCCTTAATTACAGAGGGACTGCAGACGCATAGCCAATTTCAAGCTATGGCCTTCCTGCTTAGAGACTTGCACAGCATCACATTTATCTGCTGTTGGAGAGGAGGCAGTGACCAGTGATGATGATGCCTCTCCCTCCCCTGACACGCTCATATCTCTGCCTCTCGCCCCTGGAGCGTGCCAACCTCACACCTGGCAGGGAGCTGATGAATGGCAGGCAACCAGCAGCGTAGGCAATGCTGCTTCTCTTTCTTCAACCTCTAACGTCTGGCATTATTTGGCATTAACGTCTTCATTATTAGCAATTAGTAACTTTTATCATTTTTTTTTAAAATGTGGCTAAATATATTTCTGCTTCTGCTCCACTATATGTGTAGTAGTGCAGTGGTCACAGCATCAAGAATGGTTGAAAGGGTTTCATTGCACCAAAGGATTTTTATTTTGCCCTGCTAGGCTCACCACACAACTAGCCCCATCTTTTTCCCGTTAAACCGTCTGGCCCCTTAGCCTTCCCAGTAGATCAGTATCCTCCGTTTCTCCAACCCTTCCTGTTTGTCCGCAGGGCTTTGATACCTGCTGATTTCACAGGGTCTCTGCCTGGCAGTGTGGTCTCCTCGCAGCTAGATGCAGCACAGCCATTGTACACATCAAATCAAAGCGAGGACCAATCGATAAGACTGTGGTCTAATGTTTATCAACACAACACACACCAATCTGTGCACAAACTGCTGCTCAGCACTGCAGGGGTAAACATGCACAGAGTCGGCTCCTCCTGCTAGGTTTTGGGAAATTAAGATAGGGGGGCATGACTGTTTAAAATGCACGGAGATGCTTCTTTTTAAATTATGTATATGTTTAACGTAGGGAATGCGTGGAGCGGACTGCGTGTATGAAGGGAAAGTATAATGGCAAGTCAAAACAGATTTCCTATCCGCCATCGCAGAACATATTTGTATCAGGGGATTAATTCGTAGCGCAGCTGTATGTGCTTATTTATTTTAGAACAGCTATAACTTCATGAAGGTGATGCGATTTAGATTGTATGAAGAAATTCATTTTAAAGCAGCATTTGGTGTTACAAGTCTGCACAACTGAAAGAGTACGAGTCTTATAAAGCTTCTCTGACTGTCAGCATCCACATCGCCCACTGTGCTTCACTAAAACGACAATTATTCTAAGGAATAAAATGAAATACAGTAACGGAAAATAAAAAGAAGAACGTGTTACTGTTAGGATTCGGGTTGGTGTGAGTCCTCTTTCCTATAGAGGATCTTCGGAGGAGAGTTCTGAGAGGCTGGCGCACCGGCAGCTGATTCCGAGTGATTGACTGGTGGACTTTTAAGAAGCAGAGGAGCAGTCACTCATCGCTCGATGGTCCCACTTGTCGGTCAGAGTCTAACCCGAAATCATGCTACGGATGTTTTATGAGACTTCAAGTAATTTTGTGTCTTCCTTCAGAAAACGACGAGCTGTCAGAATCCACCCAGGAACCACCCCTGGATTTTAAGATCGCTCCTGCCAAGACCGACCACATCCGCCTGCCGCTCACCTTCCCTCTCCATCATTGGTCCTCGGAATCGCTCCCGGATCCTAGCCTTTCCCTCCACGCAACCTCCATCCGAATGACAGTAAGCTTATTCATCTATACCAATCAAGATCTCTCATCTCCGGTCCCTACTAACATCTCCCTTCTCCAAACAGAACCCGAGCTGACCTGCCTACCCTCTGGAGCACAGTTTGATTGTACATTTGAAATGCATTAAACGTTCACTGAACAGTGTTCTCTGGTTGTGTGTGAACTTGCATGTGGGTCAAGAAACTGAAATCCAACATGACAGTTACAGGTTTGTCGGTTGTGGTAGTAGGTTTGAATGACAAGATTATGTCCGTTTATGTATAAAAGTGTCTGCTGTCGATGTTTATGAAGCAAAAGCAGTTTTTGAAGAAACTGCAGCTTTATTTGACCTGCTCATTCCAGGTGTGACGGATTCCTTTTTTTTTCTATGGATTATAACAAATGATAGTAAAAAAAAAAAAAATGTGCAGAAGGTGTTCTTGACTGAACTATGAGTTTTACAGATTTGTTGAAGCAATTAAAAGGGTATGAAAGTCCAAGGGTTTGCATATTTTTTGTAGGCAGCCTGAATATGATAGAAAATAAAAGAATTAACATATTATCCCTACTGATGGATCAAAGGACATGTTTTCAGGTGGTGAATTTGTGGACAACCTCTCTCCCCCAAAGAACAGAAGTTTGATTCTTTTCATGAATGATTCGAATTTTCCCTGAGTTCAATTTTTTTAGCTTGAGGAATGTAACGGTGAAAAATGTGATGCTGACCATTTCAAAAAGACAGTGCTGTTGAATTACAAGATCACCTCAATTTAGGCATCAAGGTACATGCTGATATTAAATGCAGTTATTTAGCGAAAGACACTCCATTCTCTGGCCAGTTGACTGGTGCATCTATAATATTAGTTTAATTAGGTGGTTGTGGTATGATTTTAAGATAATGCTGATAAAAAAAAGGTGAGGTTTCCGTTGCTTTAAAATATTTTCATCACAAATAAGTGTTTTCTGTTTTGTTATTGACGAATAGTAGACGAAGTTAACTTTTTTTAAAATTATTATTCATTCATTTTATAAGCTAAAAAATATCCTCATTCTCCAGGGGTTTCTACATTCTGGATTTTTACATTTTGCCATAGTTAGTGGAGGTTCAAATGGTAGAATAGATGCACAAAACTCGGATACTACGAGCTGTCTGCAGTCTGATCATTACTATTACTTTTTGATTTGTAGGCCGCAGCGAAGGTCTGATGATAAATCTACATTGCATTTTGACACATCAGGTCCACCTACGTGATAACAGCTGGACAATGCATTACAAAGCAAAGACGGGATTGCATTGACCAGCTTGTTCTACATTTTGTTCTCTGCTGGACTCCAAAATATTTCATTTAGAGAGATTTGCCTGTGTGTATTTGAACACTTTGAGTTGGCCTCTGTTTTTCACAGAATCAGAATGACACTGGCCACTGAGTTATTTCATTACGATTTCCTTCTATATTATACGCAGATGCTAAGAATAAATGTAACATTTTTGCTATCGCCAGAATTTGGCCGTGTCTCCCTGCAGGACCAACATTTTAAAAAACACAACCAAATATATCATCACTAATCTTTCACACTGGCATGTATGAGATGTATCGTTCCATACAGATGATCTCAAACAACACATGCATCTGCAACAAATGTGCAAAAATACAATGCTACACCAGATTACTATGTGACAGATAACCTTGAGAAACTATTTTGAATAGATACAATGTCTGTACACCATTCAGAACTCTTGGGCTTCTTCACATTTTGTCACATTACAAAAGTCAACATTAATGCCTTTCATTGAAATTTTCTGAGACAGACCAACACAAATTAACACATAATTATGAAGTGGAGAGAAGTATTCCAAGTTTCTATGCAGTCCCCTACAACAACAAAAATATGTACAATAAATTACACAAGAAACTAAAGAGAGAAGCGTCAAAAAGGCCCTTTGTAGCTCAAGATAAGCTCCAGAAGTCCACAGCTCAGGTGGGAGTATCCACTGACGGGACAACCACTAATTTATACAGTCCATAAATCTGGTTTCATCATCATCAACTTTATTTATAAAGAGTGTTGACGGCAGCCATAGTTGAAACAAAGTGCTAAACATCAGAGTTAAAAAAGACAAAAGAAACCTGTAATTACAGCAAGACATGTGGTTCTACAAGGTATTGCCTTGAGGGTGCTGAAAGCAGACGCACACAACAGTTAAGCAGGTAAAAATTCAAAACCATTCTTTTCCTTTCACTTCACAATTGAATGTCACTTTGTGTTGGTCTGCCACATGGAAATCATGTTTAAGTGCATTAAATTTTAAACACCTTAAAGTTTGGCTGTAACATGCGAACAGGTGAAAACGTTGAGATGGTATGAACATCTTTGAAAGGCCCATGCACTATGAAAGAGCCTAACAAAACATGCTCTATCATGCCAAATAGTGCGGAAATTAATCTTAAAAAAGAAACCAGAAGAGCAAATAAAATGAAACATCCAGACACAAGCTTTTGCAGCCAATGCATGACCCACTGCCTTCTCATCGGCTGACAAAATGTAATGATTATTTTAGCAGCTCAGCAAGGCTTACCACAAATTTTATCACTATCCCATAATATGCTGCACAGTATTAGCATAATGCGAAAACTGATTAGACACCCCTTATCTCTGAATCACATAGGGTAACTATGCAATTATTAACAAAAGCCCTCCCAAGCAGCAGCAGTCATAAGTGGAGCTTACGACGACATGTGATAAATAAGATAATGTTTGATGCAATCTAGAAAAGGTAAGGAGAGGGGGAAAAAAAAGAGTATTGTCTTTATTAAATAAAAAGCAAATGGGCAAAACAACAACTAAATCTAAAATACAGAAATACAAAAAAACTAAACAAAAAATGTTCAAATAAACAACAACAAAAGAAAATTAACATTTTCTTTCCCAACAAGGAAATGACGGTGTCAAATCTTCACTTTCAGAAAAACAGAAAACCTTATGGCAAGAATATTCAAACAAATTTACCAAAAGGCCAGGCTTTTTATGAGTAGACAACATATTTCTCGAGCCATAAATGGAAAATAAAACAAGTTTGTAGTAGTCATTAACTTATGCTACTATTACAAGAAAAAAAAAATGAATTTTTTGTGAAAGCATACAAAAAGCAAAATTTGAAGAAAAATAGTGAAACTTCAAGATGATCCAAATCTCTACAAGACGGAAAAACACATCCATCTTGTTTATGAAGTGCAGTTGGGAAAAAGAAAGAGACTAAAAGGTTGACACAACTTTAGTTAAAAAGCATGAAGGACGTTTTTTCATAGACTATAATAAGATTCCTTATGTCTGCTAAAACATACGGAAACCACAATTTGGAATAACTGTGGGGGATATTTCTGGAGAAAAAGCTCTGTTGACATTTTTCCATGTATGGGTACTGTCCAAAACTGCCCCCTTATGAACAGAGGTGGTAAGAAAAACTCAAACTCAATAATGAGCCTGCAGTAATCCTTTGGTTTCAGTGCCAAAGTCCCAAAGCCGGCAAACCACAGTGATAGGCATTACCATCAAACTGAGAAAATGTGTCCAACTTTCCAGGAGTGGCTCGCCTACTAAAATTATTCCAAGTGCCTACTGACAACTTATCCAGTAGGTGACAAAAACCCAGACCGACATCTAAAAAACTTCAGACCAGTAAAGGTTATTGATGAACATTAAACAGCAAGACAAGTATTGTAAAGAAGCTGGTGCAGTGAGAATAATCATAAAAACATCCTAATGATGAAATGTCAAGATTTTGACCAAATAAACAGTGGTGAGAGTTTGGATAGCTTTATTACTGCTGATGATTGCAACCCACATTAGGAAACTTTAATTTTGAAATGTACAAAACACCTACTTTTCGAAAACAAAATGTGAAGGGAAAAAAAAAAAAAAAACACCACCTTAAAATGCTGAAAGCACCACAAGAGGAAAACACTCTCCTTTTCCAGCCTAAATTATCTCTTTCACACCTTAAAGTGATCACATCAGGCATTCAGTGCTGTGTCAATGTTGTGACAGTGTGCATTTCATTTTCTGTACATAAAGCTTTAAATAGAACCAATTGGACCAAATCTGCTTTGACGTTGTGGCTTCTAGGTGCACAATATGCAAAACCAAAATGTGTGATGTGAAATGATAAATAAATGTCACTTATATCTTAGTTTATACTGAGAATCATTATTTTTGTGCAAGATATTTTAAAAACTACACTTAGAGAAATAATCCCATTATTACTGAGTGAAGTTTTCGATATCGCTCTATATTTTAATTTAAAGTTCTAGACAGTGAACTGATGAATAAAAACAGTTCAAGATGGCAAAATTTCACCAGTGTTGAATAAAAGAAAATCTTACAATTGAATCATATTAGAATTTAATGCCTACCAAGTTCAGCCACGTCTTGTGAAATTTGCATGCAAATCTGCTGCTTTCAGAGTCGCTGTGCTACCAAACAGACAAAAACTAAAGAATCAAGTTCCTCTGTCATGGCCTTTGCAGTATTTTGCAGTTTTAATAAAAGAAATTCTGATATAAACCAGAGACAAAGGGAATTTTTCTCATTGCTGTCAAGGCTCCAACATTTCTAAGTATTTCATACAATAAACACATGTTAACTCTTTGAGTATCTTTATGAAAAACAGACAGGCAATAATATGAGCCTAGCTTTGACAGATCAATGATCAACATATCTCTATGGCAGAGAAAACTCTAAGAGTTGTTAAATAACATAAAACTAAAGCATAGGAATAAACCACTGGTTCAAAAACCTATGATCTTCAATTCCTTACACTGGTATCTGAATTTAACAAAAATAATATCTAGAATATTCATACAGCTGGGGTGGGCATGTCCTCTCCCCTCTTTCATAGCCCACTTTCCTGTCAATCTACTGTGAAATAAAAGCCACTAGAGCCAAGAAATACTTTAAAAACACACACACACAATTTTATTTATTTTTTTTTTTTACACAGCAGCTAAACTCCTGTCAAAATTATAGTGACATTTTTATGACTACAAATTCACATTAATAAGATTTAAAAACTTGGCAAACAGAGCTGAAGGGACAACACTGAATATTTAACCTGAGGGGTTATTACAAATCACTTCCATAACATCCTTTTTTTTCCTCTTAATTTCCTGAAAGTAAAAGCCAGTCAGATATTTGATGTTCTCTAATCTGCTGCTTTTTCTGGCTCCTTCCCGTAACGTTGTTTAGGATCTATTTTACCGCAACTGCCAAGATGTGTGTCTGTGTGTGTGTGTGTGTGTGTGTGTGTGTGTGTGTGTGCGTGGGTGTGTGTTACAACTAAATTCTTATTGTTTTACCTTCTTTGAACAGAGCAGAAATTGCATTAGTAGCTATCACAATCCCATAAATCATTAGGATACTGAACTAGTTTTCCTTGAGTAGCATATGTAGAATGCATATCTTCAAAATCTCAACAGCTGCATTAAGAGAGAGTGAAAACTTCCATGGTGTCTTGCAAAAGTATTCACAGCCTTTTTTTTTTTCTTTTTCTAAATTTTATACAAATCCACGAACTTCAGTGAATATTTTACAACGGAAAGCTGGGAACAAAGACAACATTAACCAGAGAAGCAGCAGAAGGGTGCATTGTGATGCTAGGGAACTGATCCACAGGTCCTATTAGAGAATAAGTTGACATGACACAATTCCCAATAGACTTGCAGTGGAATACAGCAAATACATGGAAGAAGATGGTTGGGTGACCTTTAAAATCTACATGAAAAATGTTTCATGTGAGGAGAAAAATGCCCTGTACATAACACTGAACTATGGTGGCAGCTTCATTGTGGAGATGGTTTTCTTCTGCATGGGCAGGTAAACTGATTTGAGTCGATGCGAAAACTGAAGTAGCAAAATGAGGGGTGATTCGAGGAGAACACCTGTTGGAGATTTTAAAGTATGTTCGCCTGGTAAAAAAAACAGCCTCTTGTTCTACGCTTTGCTTTATGGAATAGGTCTGGACCCTCGGAAACAATTGCATGCAGGAGAAGTTGATTCTGTTGAAGTTTGAAACGACTGGATTTCATTTTATCTAGTCGCTAATGTTTGGCCGTGACCTACGTAAAACACCAGCTTGATTGTGAAGGAAGTTACGCTATGAAGCTTACCAGAAATTGTTTGCACTGTAAACAATCACCCACCCAAGAGAAAAGTTCCAAGTTGAACAAGAAGGTTGCTAATGATAGCTGAAGCAATAAAATGTCCTCTTGTTCCGACTTTAATAGCTCAATATTTGGAAAAATGACCAACGTGGACTGAATGACTTAGTACACTTCTTCCACTATCGTTGCAAAACTACAACCATAGCCAGACAGCAGTTCTAAAACAGCACAGATAATGGACAAGTCATTGTTCTTGTTCGATGATTGGCTTGGTTGAAAATTGTCCAGATTTCTCAAATGGAGAAATCCCAGACGGAACACTAGAGGAGAATAGGCAAAAAAAAATGTCTCTAGATGAGGAAAGCAGTAGTGGCAGCTAAGGAAAGATTTTTTGTGGGACTGATGTGCATAAAAGATTTTCCTCCATAGTCCTGTATAAGAATTTAATTGAGCGACAATAAAAGAATCACCTAGTTATCCCAGATAGCAGAGGCCTTTCTACCAAAAAAAAACTGAAGTAATTATAGCTATTAACAAAAAAATAACAGAAATCAGAAGGACAAATGATACAGGAAAAGTCAACAGCAGAAAAGAGCAGAGCAATATGGTTACTAAAACTAATAAAACATTCAGAGAAACAGAAGCTATAGCTTACTAGCCATCAATAAAATCCTCAAAATTGTCATTCCAGGTGGTTGTCACTGCCATTGTTGCCAACATCAAATTTATCTCCATAGCAACCCAAAACATTCTGGTGTCTTCTTCTTGACTTTTAAATGGCAAAAAAAGTTTGGTTGAATTGGTATGGTATGCATTACTGCCACCTATTTAGCTGTGCTACTGGGGCGCTAAGCAGAGAACTGTGGAGGGGAAATTCACTATTAAATAAGAATTGGTGTGTGACAAGGTTGTAAAAATAATTCAGATTACATTTACACACACACTATTAAGGAAAACTGGCCAGTACAATTTTTACTTACTTTTAAAGATTGATTGTTTCTCCCCGTCTCTGTAGACCAGCTGTCACTGGAAAGCATTCAGATTCATTGGCTTTATGTGCAACGTTTAGCCATTTTTTACAAGTTTATCAAATATTGAGCAATACTCCCTTTGTTTTTATAATGAATTGTGCATTCGCTTGTAAAAACCAACAATCATTCAGACATTACCTTGCTGTTTATGCGCTGCATGCAGGCTGTTACAAAACTAGATTGTGACCATTCACATCCTCAAAATGTGGTGTGTTTGTGTGTGAGTGATAGCTTTACACACACACACACCCACACACACACATTGCTCTGTCTTTGTTGCACTGCTGGGTTTTTTTTTTAGAGGGATTAGATTTGATATATAAACATTCTGTATGCTAAGTGAGGTGTCATGTGGGGAGAAAAAGAAAAGAGAAACGATAAATAAAAAAAAAGAACAGTGGGGCACCCCTGCCTAAAGTTGTTGTGGCAGCTTCAGACACGTCTTTGTCTCTGTGAAATGGAGCATTGAAAAGCAATCAAAACACCTGCTGAATGCTATTCTGACCAAATAAATCAAACAAATACCATGAAAGTCAATTCAAGATGACTAGAAAAATATTGAAAGAGACGACACCAAGAGAAGCAACATAAGTTAATTAGCACATCTCAGTGATGCCAAGATGACAGAACATATTTTTCCTTTCATTACTGTTTTGCCATTTCTCTGCAGGGTGAATGCTGATTTGGTCTCTTCGATGATGCCATGAACTTGGCTTTCTAAACTTTAGTGGTTAGAGAAACTGAGTGGAAAGCCAGTTCCACAAAACGATAAAAAACAACAACAAAAAAACCTTGAACTAAGATCCATCCCAAAACATAGAATAAACCATGTTCACATTTTTCTTCACAATTTTTAGATTTTTTTTTTGTCTCTAGAAGGATACATATTATCTCCTGGCATCTCATTTAGGCACCTCTTCTGATTTAATGAATGTACATTTAGCTGTACAGTTTTTTCCAAGGTTTTATAGAAACATATGGCCTATTGAGGGTTTAACATATACTGCACTTTTCACTTCACCTTTTCCCAGCTGAGATGTTATAAAACATACTGAATAGCAACACACATTCTAAAATTTGGCCTTAGGAGGAAAAACAGCAGAGCCCAATACACTACACCCATTGCCGTTCCATGTATCACATAAGCATACAGCATTTCAACTGAAAAAAGTGCAGGCACAGCTGAAGAGAAATAAATCGGTTTTACACACGGAACAGCATGCTGACACTTCAAATCAGTTATGTATTGAACAACATATTTGCTGGAAGCATAAAAAATATCATCTGCGTTTAGTTAAATTATTATAAACATGTTGCAAAGGACAGACTTAGAGTAGGAATCCATTTGAGTTAGTCTGAAGCTCTGATTTAAACACAAGGTCAATAGTTTGTCATAGCACATCAAAACATACCAACCTTGAATAAAAATTGATTTTCGATATCTACAACAAGGAAAGCCTAATGCAGCGCATATGAACGAATGTGTTCTTGCCTGCCACGAGAGATACGGATAACCAAATACCAAGGTTACAAACAGTGTTTTTCATGGCGTAACATCATTTTAGATTCATTAGAAAGTGTTGGGTAACCTGGAGTTTTCTCTGACTGCTTGGAGTGTTGAGCAGCACAGCACAAACCCTTTTACAAGTGCTGCTGAGCACTGTCGGTCAGCTTCCTTGAAGAAGGTTACTGCATTTATGTCTTGCTAGCAAAAGAGACAAAGTCAGCTATCTGAAGAAAGTATGCAAAAATATGCTAATTCATAATTTACATTAATTAATAAAAATCAGAAAAGGGGGAAAAAAAGGATAAATATTTTACACAATACTTGAAAACTACCATATCTGAATTTGTTTATAACATATGTTTAAATAAATTTATCAAAATCAAAATAACGATAAATGTTAGCATTAGCTTTAACATACAGTAAGTGTAATTATCATTTTATCAGCAGTAGAAACAACATTGTTTTCCTATTTTAGATAAAAATAATTAGGCCAGGTAACTATGTATGCATAGCACCATTTATATACAAAATGATTTGCAGGAAAGAAACATTATGAAAATAAAGTTATTACAGCTTTACTAAAAAAGAGCATTCAGTATGTTAATTATAGAGTTTTACACAGTTTGAGTGTTGCATTTTTTTCGCAGCTAATATAACAACATGACAGTGGTATTTTTATTCAAGGTTATCATGGTGTGACATTCTTAAACTGCACCATTTTTACTTCTAATCGTATCCTAAACAATCACTTTTTAAAAAATTCCCGTATTTTATCTTTTGCAGAGACACGTTTCAAGAATAAAGCAACACTATTTCTTCAAAAATAGCGTTGAAGAAATACCATTTCACTGAATCAGTTTAGCTTAAAGTTCTCTGAATAAAATATTAAGTATGTTTTAGTTCAATTCATGGTAACTTTGAAGCTGAACACCAAAGTACGATGAAGAGGAAGGGCTGTAATCTTAACATATAATGTACAGAACTGATGTTGCAATAAAATGAAATACTATATCAAACAAAATGACAGATCACTTGGTTGAGGAAGTCAAAGCTAAGCAGCTAAAAATGGAAACTCTTAGAGCTTTACCGAGCCTAACCTGTTCGTGGACAAATTTTAGATTTCTTGGCATGCTTTTGAATCATCATTCAGAAGAACAGTGAATCAAAAGTAGTCTGTTCAAGTGGCAATCTAAAGCACAAACAGAATCATGGATAATGATCAGATGACAGAGCATTAAATAAAATCAGACAGTCTAACTTATTTTATCTAAAGCAATTATAAATTTAAGCATGAGTAAATACATTTGTAGAGCAGGTTCCCAAGCCTTTTAATAAAAGAGGAAAGATAAAAAACAAAAAAAAAAGGAATATCGGCATGACAATGTGGTTAGGTAAACATGGTTTTATCAGTGTAGGGCAGAAGGCAACAGTCAAAACACAGAGTTCCACATGAACTTTAACAAAGAGACACAAAGGCGGACGAAACGATTCCTGACAGACAATAGAGATGAATGCTGCAGAAATGCACAGAGCAAAATTGAATATGCATCAGTTGACAGATAACTGTCACTTTGGGGCGATCTTAGAATATGGATGGGTCTAGGCTCAGAGCCCATTTAGTAGAAAACTGTAACGCAATTACCATGACACACCAATACACCGCTGAAATTAAAAGAGAAGAATCAGTTTGGTCAAGAAAAGGACAGAAGTCAATTTCAATCCAGATGAGGTGCCAAAGTCTGAAGGGCTGTCCGATGGTTGTGACTCTGACAAATTGTGTGACACTTTACAAAGACAGAAGTGTGAAGATGTGAAAACAGGGAAGGTAGGAGTTAATAGGAAGAATTGGTGTTTAATAAATCAACACAATGGTTTAAATTCACCCCCCAAAACTACGTGGACTTACAAAATAAAAAGGAAATGTCATGAACATTGCATGAGACAAATGTCATAACACTACTTTTATATGAGTACTGTGAAGATTGGGCAGAAGCAACAAGGTTATGTTATTTTTTAGCATGTAGAAAATGTCACAAACCTTAGCTTTCTAATTTCAAGGAAGCACAAATCATTTTCTTAAATTTGGTACCTAACTTTTTAATTAATATGATTTTTTTTTATTTATTTTAATGACACTGGTTATTTCCAAGATACTACGAGTATTGTTCATCTGGGCAAGACATTGAAGCATCTACACAAGGAAAGAAAAGAAATTTATTAAGTCAAAAAAATTAATTAGTTCATAAAAGAACATGGATTTATTCTTGTGTCAGCTTGATTGGAGCTTTACCAATCAAATTGATTGGTAAAGGTTGTTTGGTATTGGTGTTTAATTTGTGTTGAAAAATGTGGAGCAAATTTGAAAAAAAAAAAAAACTAAACAAAAACAAATAAAATAGACATCACCTCCACCCCTTATCACTGTCAGTGATCACCATTAGCCAGTAGTTATACTAAGTTTTTAATATAACTTGGTGACAAGTGTGGAGCATGAAACTGATGGTGTAGTGATCAAAGATTCCCTCAAACTGAAGAATCTGGAGATTTTCGGTTTGACCCTCGCCTAGAATTGTTTTTATTTATTTATTTTTTGTTTGTTTTGTTTTGCTGTGTCAGTGAAAAGGTGAGTTTAAAGCTATATTTAGTGTGAAATCATCCCTGGAAAGCTGTCTCGACAAGTGGTGAGGAGAAACACATGCACCTGCACTTGTCTTGTATTGTAGCATTACGTAATTGCTGCCACCTGCGGCGTACACCTGAACGATGTGAAACGTTTTCTACTGTATTTAGTCAGACATTTTTGGAGAGTTCGTTTCATTTTGCCTTTCCTTTCCAGTGCTCTAAACTGTCCAAGTGAAGAGATCACGCTGAAACAAAACGACTGTATGCAGTGAGTTAGCTCAAACCATCTCTGAGGTAAAAGCAGGTAGGGTTGAAATTTAGAGTTGATTTCTAATAATTAGATTTTGCAGATGACAATCGCTTGTAACTGCAAAGTTGTCGGACCACAGGGACTGATCACATCTCTTCTGGTTGAAAAATTGGGAGAGCATAAGTTTGTTCCTCCACTTTTAAAAATGAGGGAGCAGCTGCTTCACCCGCTATGTAGTTTAGCAGAAAAGTTTCTCTAAACTCGTTGCAGATCACCATTTTGAATTTTCAAGACAAGAAAACTGGCTAAAAAAAATACATGTTCAACAAAGTACACTCGAGATGAAATGCATAACTGACCAAAATAAGGATTCGATTCCAGATATTACAATTTTCTTTGGAAATGGAGAAAAATAACATAACAGTATTATGTTTGTATGTGCAGTGTATTTCTGGGTTTACCTCAGTTCCTGCTCAAGTGGCTTGCAGTTGGCTCGGAGGAAGCCTTACAGCTGATAGTTTTCATCTGGCATGAAAGTAGTGGAAGGACAATGATTGCAATTCACAGTGGGAGCTGAAATGAAGCTATCATGGCAGTGGAGTTCGCTTCCACAATCGGAGTTTCTGTTTTGCACCTGTCCCTCTGGAGCGACAGTGAAACTGACGATTTTCGTGACCTTGCCCTAAGCTCCCGAAAAAGATTGTCTTATGTGTGTGAAAATGCCTCTGGATGAATCCGGTTGTCACACTCTGAGTCGTGTCGGTTTCTGTATGTCCTTGGTTTCTCCTGCTATGCCTTGATGCCTTTTTGTTCCCTTTTATTTAAAAGTGCAAAGCCACCAGAGTCTATTTTAATACGTGTTGCTTGGCGTCAAAGAACAAAGTGAAAAAATAAAAATAAAACAAACAAACAAAAAAAAAGACACAAAACCAGTCAAGAACAATTTATGACGGAATGCTTTCATTCTCTTGTTTTTGTACAAAACCATGACTTAGATTTTCTTTTCTTTCTTTTTAAGAAATAACTCTATGCTTTCTTTACAAGCCAGTCTGAGCTATATGGTCAGAGAAATGTGCTTATAGATAAAACAAATTTGCTCCCATGTTATTATTTATTGATTTAGAGAGAGCAGAACAGATAGAGTGAGCACCAGAGTGTGACCAAATCCTGAGTCTAATCCCTTACTGTGGCAAGCCCCAGTGGCCCTCTTCTCTTCTAGGCCTAAATGGAACAGGTGAAGAACCATAGCCTCTCGGGGCTGGCCTCACATCTCACTGGTACCCAAACTTAAATTGGCTTCTTCTCCTGCTGTTCCACATCAGTAATTACCCTCCCAACCTCTGCCCACAACAGGAAAAATGAATGTAGACAAAAAAACAAATAAATAGAACGGCTGTGGGCCAAAGTCACAGTACTTTGCACCCACTTGTTAAATCTAAGCACAGAAGAAGGGAAATGTCGTATTGATGTGCGTGGTACCATATCTGCATAAAAAAAAATAATAATAATTATAATGCATCGTTAGAGAGGTGAAATGCTATGTTAGTGCCTTTGGCAATCAGTTTAGCAGGAGTTTACATTCATGTTTGTCTAATTTATTTGAGTTAAATCTGCACTAATTAATTCTAATAATAGTATATCAGTGTTTTAAACATCAATAGAGGCCAAAAAAAGTGCAGATTTCTTAGAAACCAAACAGCACACAATATCTAAATGTTAACTGGAGCCAATAATAAGGCCCCGTATCTCTGCTTTGTAGCCTTGATACACATCTAATATGATGCATTAAATCTAGATATGCAACAAGCAACGATTCACTCCAGAGACACACACAGATAGAAACCAGGTGTTGAGAGAGAGCACTTGCTCTTTTTCCACTGGACAAAAGAAATTCTCTTCTGATTTTTTTTTTTTTTACATTGTGACTCAAGGTAGCATCTCAGAATTTAAAAGCCTATATATTACCAGTCCTTCAAATTTTTGTAATCTTGAGCAACACATGACGTGCCCCGCCGTGCGCCTCTCTCAACGTGAAGCCGCTGCGCACAAAGCGGAAACAGACAGCATAACTATTGATTTGAAACAGATTTATAAATTATGTTCAAGCTCTGCCTGTAATAAATCTCACATGACTATGTGGTACGTGGGGCCGTTTTTGCAAACTTGAGCAACTGCACCCAGAATTCCTGTGCACGCCACTGAAATTTGACATTTGTTTGAGTGCTACACAGCAGGGTGACGTTTGTTTGAAGAGCTGAGGAAACGCAGGAAACCACTGTGTTGATGATGAGAAGGGGACACAAGCTGCAGCGAAAAATTGTGGAGGCAAATACGTCTCCTAAGCTACAAATAAACACGGGACTTTATTTAAATAATTCCCTTAAGGTACTCCTGAGATATTTCCTTTTTGAGAATGCGACAGAAAGACATCATGAACTGAAAAAGCCTCTGGACACAAGCTTTGGTGCTCTGGCAAACGACTACAAAAATCAGATTTTGACAAAATACACATTGTATATTTCACATTTATTCCAGTTGGAAACCCATGATTGATCAGTTATAACAGCATTTTGACGTACAGCACTGCCTTCGGTGTACTTGCAAGAGGATATTTTAGGAAACGATCGTAAAATCTTTGAAAGAGCTATATGTGAGACAACTGCAGTGCTTCGTGTCAGAACATTTCAAGTAAGAAACAAATGAAGAACTGACAACTCTTGTCCTTGTGCTTTGGGATGTCAACATGTCTCCAAGGAAACCTATTTTCTGCGTTCACAGAGAGTTATTAACTTAAACAGGAGATGTTTAAACGGCTTTGCCCTTGATGGCGTCGAGACCCTGGCAAATCCTTTGAGATTTGCTCTGTTACCTGCCTTTTTGTGAAAGATCTGATTGCGTTCATGACAAAATTGCAAAAAAGGGCAACACAGAAGAAACCTAGTGCTTAATGTAATGCGCATTTAGGTGATTTACAAGGCATTCTCTCCATAGGACGAATAAAAGTTATGCCGACTGCTGTGTAGCATCAAAGTGCAGCGCACAATCAAGACTTATCTTACGATATTGTTGAACGGGTTCACCGTTCAGGTGTCATCCCTTTTAAGTAATCCAGGTTTGTATTTGTGGATGCATGTGTCTCTGCAGTGTGCTGGGAAATGAAAGACCTCTTCATTATTTTTTATTTCGCAGTCACAAACACGAGGGAGGAGGATAGCAATTACTCAGATTCAAAAACAACTCATGTACACAAACTGTAACTAGGCCCATGATACCTCTAGACATGTAAACAAACAGCACAGCTGGAGGTGAATTCTTTCAGCTGCCTCGTTTTCAAATTTTACTTTAAATCTCTTGCCTGAAACAATAACAGCGAGACAGATAATCGTGTTTTAATCTGCCTCGTGTCCTGATGTCAGCAGATAATGATATTCATATTCATGGTTGTGTTGCACAGACAAAAGCTTTTTAAATCAGGGTTTGCCCCCAGTCTCAAAGCAAATAAAAGTAAGCTTGAAAAAGAGCTTGAAGGGAGAATCTGGCACTGTATTTAGGAGCAAGGAGATGGGAAGGGGGTGTATATGCAAATTTTACCCATACCTTAGCCCCGTTTCCCTTTTGGCTGGGAAAACAACATATGAAGTAGTAATGAAAGTATGTGTCTAATAATACCTTCAATTCTGCAGCACACAGTGCGCATGGGATGGTCTCCTATATCATGAAATAGAGAAGTTTTAAGGGTTGCACTTTCTAAACGGACAGCGTTTTCATCACATCATTTCTGCTGCTAAAGATCGTTTTAATGAGCTGCCAAAGAAGGTGGCAGAGTCACTGTAGTTTTCTCCAACCGTATGTAGAGCAACTTAGCACTGCCCCTCTCTCACGTGTTGCTGCTCACTGCAGCTCAGCTGACTGAAATAGGGTTACTACATTTTCTCCTTAATTATCATAAAGATACATTTAGATGTAAAATGGTAAGTAGCATTTGTACACAAGCTGAAGGGGCTCTTACTAACACTCTTGCAGAACTAAAGTTGGCAAGCCATGACTGAAGACCATCTTACCAAGCAGACAGCACATTAAGGAATCAGTTAAGATCAGTTTGCTATTCTCTTAAAAGAGCAAAATGACAAAAAAGAAACTATGCTGTGTCATAGGCAATTGGAAACAACATAACGTGTAATGACAAATGCCGTTTTTTTTTTTTTGTTGTTTTTTTTTTGCTTTCAGTTAAAAAGAAAATAAATAAATGCCATAGATCCTGGGTAGGGCGGGAGGGAGAGATTACCACAACAGACACAGATGGCATGACTCATGCATATTCGAATGTCACTGCAACAAATCGGTAGGTCTGAGCGGCCACCAGTTGTCACCTGTATAGTTTGAAGCAATCCAAAGTCTTCTGGTGATTCTGTTTGGTTGGTTGTTTACAGCGCATGTCAGCGATAAGTAAAATTTAAAACTTCAACAGAGACCAAGCCTCCAGCGAACAATCATTTCTCAACAGCAGAGGGTCCGGACCCTCTATACAAAGGGTCCGGACAAGGGACTGATTTTGACCTGGCTAATCACCCTGCAAAGCTTTAGATATTTTTTACTCTGGGTAACTTTGGTTGTTAAAATTGTATTTCCAAACTTCTCATACAAATGGCAAGTGTTAAGGTTAAAAGTCTATTAATAAATGGGGGGAAAACCCTGAGAGGCCATCACGTTTTTCCTTCAAAATACCAAATGCAGCATGAATGTGTGATGACTGTCAGTCACATGGAATCAGAGCAGCACCAGAGCAAATTAGCTGCATGACAGAAGCATTAAATACAACTTTTAGCACCACCAGAAGTCTTTCTTGCAGCTTGTTAGCGCTGTAACCGTGTACATTTCTTAGCTGTGCAAGTTCCACCACCCAGTAACCGTGTGTATGGCAAACAGCGGGTTAAGCTCTGTCCCTCTGCCTCCCACAGAAACAGAGCTCATACCAGCCTTAGACAGATCAATGAGCGCTGACCATCACTGCACACCAATTCCACACCTCACCAACATGCTGTATCTCTGCTCGAAACATTGCCAAGGTGGTGATGTGTTTTCCCACCAGGGTGTATGATCAAGAGATAGGACTCCAGCATGCCAGACCGAAGGAAGCAAGTTAGCTGGAACACTATAGAGCAGCTAAATAATGAAACACGGAACAGAATAAAAACAAAAAAACAGTAAAAGCCCAGTTGTGAACTTGGCATAAGAAACGGCAGCTATTTCATGTGACTTTTTCTTCAATCCTTTGCTTCAGTGTTCAGACAGATAGACTCACACCATTTTGTAATCTGTATTAGTCCTGTTTCAGTTGTTAAAATTACTAAAATTAAAATCTTTATCCACAGTTTTTTTTGTTTTTTTTTAAGAGTAAGTGATCTATCCAGGGTGTGTCCCATCTCTTGTCTAATAGAGAGAATTTATTTCAGTAATTCAAAATATGAAACTCATATACAGGTTTCATAAACACAACATTTGATTAGTGTTTATTTCTGTAAATTTTAATGAATGCATCCTATCCATGTTCTTTTTGTTTGCTCGGGACCTCTATTGAAACTAAAATAATGAGATTTTTCATCTTTCATCAATTTTGTAAAAAAAAATACTTTATTTTCATGCAAGTTGTCAAATGAAAGAAAAGTTTAAAAAAGTCAAAATAAAAACATATTTCAGGGTTTAAATGTATTGATGACGGATTTCTTGGTCATTCTTTTTTGTCCGAAATATCGACCCGAGTAATTTCAAGATTGCCAATACGACTTTGACTCCATGTGTATACTTTAAAGCTCAATTGATTTTGAGTGTAGTTAAGAAAAAGGGAACACTACATTTTATCTGTGTTACATGGTTTATATTTAGTAATTTCATTGTCTGTCTCATAAGACACCACAACTGGTAACCTGAATGTGCAAAGCTTTACGAATTATTTTTACAGCTATATTTGGCTGGGCAAATAAAGCCACAATGTTTAATAAGTCTAACATGCTCTTCCTACTGTTGATGTCTTCATGCAAAGCAATTCATGTTTGTACAGCTCTGTTTCCATCAACATCTTGAGCCAAATAATCTGACCAGGTCAGATATTTATTTATACATGTAGCAAAAATAATAAAACAATTGATGTGAACCATTAAATGGGAGGAAAAGAACCCTGTTCTTTACATTTCATCAGTTCTCTCCAACCATCATTCACATTTTGCAAACAATAACTTGTAGAAATGTTTCTTATGATGCAGTGTAACATAATAGGCATATGTTAGTACAGCACTTGCTCATGTAATCTTGAGAGGTAATTAACTGTCCAGCTGCCATTTGGTAAGTATTACATTAAAAGGAACAGGCTATACAAAGGAGAGGCTCAGACATTTAATGTTGTGACTTTATGCAAATATGTAGATCATTAACAGATGCATAACACATCAAGATAATTGATGGTTGTGTGGCATAAAAACAACAACAGTTGGTTCTGACAGAAATGGGTAATGCAGCATTTGTGCAATAAAACAGACGGGAAAAGGCATAAAAAAAAAAGTTAGTATTCTGTTTGGTGATTTAGGGACTTATGGTTTGTTTCTGTATATCTTTGAGCCAGCTTGTAAGCTAATTACTTTGCTGACAGCTGCAAGGTGGTGTTGCCCTTAAAAAGGGTAGAATAAATGGGGCTTTATAACTTCCAACAACACAATCCTGCAAAACACGGTCGAACATGACACATTTTCTCAACATTTAGAGGCACAAAAGGCAAAAAAAAAAAATAAAATAATAATAATAATCACTTTATAGTTGTAAGAAGTAACCATGAAACTTGATTACTCAAGGACTTATGACTTCCCAGTGATTAATTATTTGCAGGAGAATATAACAAAATATCAAAAGCCAAAAAGACAAAAAACAAACAAAAACAAAAAAAAATCCAACAAATCAAGAGCAAGAAACAAGGGTTTAAAATCCACTTTGTGGGATTTATTATTAATCAACTCGTAGCAATAAAGTAAGAGCAATGTCTCTCTTAAAAGCAGGAAAAAAGTGAACAATAAAGGCTGCACTTTTATAACAGCTCTGCAGGCTTGCTCAGGTTAACACATCTACTTTAGCAGCAAGCTCTCACCTTAGCCACTTGTCATTTGTAAACAATCTGAGGGAGCATGCGTTGGCGAAGCTTGTTGCCTGGGTTACTGCCTGCTGCAGAAGTTAAGGCCCACGAGGCTCATTAGTGATGCCAGAATTGTCCAGAAACTGGCCAGGAGCTTTCTGAGCATTTTCTTGCCCCAGGGAAGGCAATAAGTAGATTCAGGCCCAGTCCAAAATCCTGTTGTTACCCAAACAATGACAAGCCCTTCTCTTCTTTAAACAATCAATCATTCACCAGATCATATTTTGTCTTGTATACCACACCTTGCATAGGTTTTTATACCCTTTGAGCTACAAAATGCAATACCTGTGTGTTAAACCAACAAAATGTAGTGCATAAGTGAAAAGAAAGGATAATTCATGGTTTTCAAATCTGAAAAGTGCATTCTGCTCCTGTATTCAGCTTTTTTTTTTTTTTTATCTGAAACCACCTTATTTCAGTTGGTCAATTACATATTACCTCAATCAAATACAATAAAGCTTGTGGTCCATCATGAACGCCAAAATGTTCAAGTAATGTACTATTGAATGGCATTGTAATATTCAAATTAGTCACCTATTAATTTCATGCTTCTGTAATTTATCATTTCAGAGCCGGAGCACCTTGCTGAACACTTTTTTTGCATAGAGTCATAAGAAGCAAAACGGACACAAAGCAAAATGCGTGAGGTAAAAGTGCCAACTGCAGGTGAACAACCTGTCCTCCCACCCTGCCTTTCCACTCTGAGCTACATCTGTCCTTCCACTGAACTAAATGATTCCGCCTAGATGGACGGCCTGTGGAGGGAGAGCAGGCCACTCGGCTCATCCTTCTTGCATTATGCCGGCAGAAGGAAACTGACGAGCACATAGATTCAGATTTTTGTGGCAACATAAATGTTCTGTACATTTCCAGAGTGTGGTGCCACAAAGCTAAAAATGTGGTTTTATGATTGTATGACAAACAAACGGGTATTAAATAACATACACAGTCCGTAGTTATAAATGAGGAAGTTATTTTTCTTCCTCGCAGGTGTGACATCTACAAATTTAAAGCTGCAAAATTTAGAGAAGATGCAAATGTATTCTAGTCAGTCAGACATCTGCTATTCACTTAACTAACTTAGCATATTTAAATATGGCCAAAAAAGCCTCTGGCTCCATCTGTGTCAGCGGACTCCCAAATCTGTCCGTTGCCACCTGTACAATGCCTTTCTCCATGTCTTTTCTCATTGCAGCGCCGTGGCAGACAAGCTCCTCCATCACCCCGACTTAGGTAGGACGGCTGGATCTATGAGCTGCAACGAGGTTGAGCTGAAAGCCAGGCCAGACACATCTCACTTTAGATCAATCACATTTCCCCTTTCTGTCCTTGAACCTCCCTCTCCTTCTGTTACATTCTTTCTCCACGTCCTCTTTAGAGAGGAGGAATATGTGATCGGAAAGTTTAACGCAACGAGAGGCACCCGCAGCGCTTTAGGCTTTACCTACTTTGAAGTGTTTTTCCTCCTTTTCTCACCATTTTGAAGGCACTGGAAAGACAAACCTCGGACTCATTTTTCCTAAGTTTGCAGTCGTACGCCTCTCCTGACCTCATCTACACTCAACAGTATCATCCTCATTTATCAAATTATAAAACAGTATGATTTTTCTGCTGTCGCATTACTGCAATTCAATTTCAAACTCCTTGCCATTAGGTGACTATTGATAGTAAAGGCATTAATGTATTTGTGTTGCCTGAATACATCTCTCTGAGCATGACGGCAACAGTGTCTGCTGTCAGCGGTTTGAATCAGCTGCTCTGTGTGATCATTGCTGTGTTGACACACCTCACTCTGGCACTGCCACTCCAAAATGAAGGAGCCATAAAACATCCCTGTCTGCCTCAAAGAACCAATCTATTCGAAAGCACTAGACGCCGAGTAAATCCGCTGTCCCTTCACAGAGACAATGTTCATGAATAGCTCAGCTCGCAATGATAGCGTGGCAGGAGTAGATAAAGCAGAACGCACAAGTGAAGTCAAAGCTCATGAATCTCTTCTGCAAGTTCACTGGCTGTAGAATGCAGCTTTATTGTGATGTGTAACATTTGATATTTATTTTTAGGAGTTTATTTATTACTTCCAGGCTAAATTTAGTTTTGAAAAAAAAAAAAAAAACACACATGAGAAAATGTTGGTATTTTCTGACAGACCAGAGAGTCTGACTGAATCATTTGTCAGGTATTTTATGAAGTAATTAATGCTTTTTACATCCTGTCTTGTTTAATATAAGGCTACTGTGTATGGAAGTAATCATGCTGTGACCGCTTGATAGTTTTTATAACTGTGTTTTGTTTTTACCTTAAGTGGCGGCCATTCATCCCATTATTATTTTATTTATATTTAAGTCCCTTGCCTCATTTTATACGTCTGGAATGCTGCATCCAAAGGTAACGTCACATTCTTTTTCATGCTTTTATGGTTGCTACTCCAAAACTGTGGAAACCTTCACTTGTTGTCTAAAATCTCATTTACAAATTCTTCCTCTCTGGTCTTTAACCCAGTATAAGATACAGACAACACAGGTTTATTTTACTTTTTGTTCTGATAGTTTAACTTGGGGTTTTCTTCCTTGCCTAATGACTTTTAGATATTTTACCTTTGTGTACTTTTTGTTATTGTACCTGTGTTATTTTGGTTTAACATTGAATACACACATATGATCAAAACCCTAATAATTGGGATTGTATGGAATAGCATGGAATAGTATGGTATTGAACGGTATGTTTTGGTATTAATCATCATTCATCAATAAACAACCATCAGTTTAATACAACAGTGATTATTCCTACTGTAGATTTTTCAGGTTCTGATTTACTATGTCACTCACACCATATAAACTATATTGTAATTGAGTACAATTCAGCTATTCCAAAATATGTTTTGTTTTTTTTTATTTATTGTTTTGTTTTGTTTTTTCCCTCCCAGAAAAAAAAAAAGAAACCAAGAACCAAACGTTCTTGGTTTCTGAATTGTTATTCCTCCACATTTACATTTCGGCTTAGTGTCAAACCTGCAATTAAACTCAGATGAAACTGTTAGAAATCTGACATTTTCTAGGCTTTAACGCCTTACTTGTCTACAGTTGCCATGAAGAGAAGAAAAGGGCATGCATTTTTAGGCTTCCTTCATAATCATGAGCATACTGTATAGAGATGTGAGCAAGAGCCTTAAAAATGTTTCTCTCTACAACTGAGACTGGGCATTTTTTGTCACTTGTCTCACTGTCAACATTTACCTGCCGATGTAATGGTGGCAAGAAAAGCTTAGATCCTCGTCCATCTTTGTTTGTCACAACTCATCTTGATCTGAGCTTGATTATAGGTCTTGTTGTAAAGATGGGGAAGTTTAGGTGAGCTGTAATTTTCTTGTAAACGTCTCCTTGTCTATGAAGATAAACACACACCTCCTTTACGATGATGCTTTGTTTCATAAAAGAACGCATTGTTGAACCCAAAAGAGGCAAGGCAAATTTATGAGTAAAGTAATCTTTTGACTTTTTTTCTGATGGGAAGTAATATTAACATTCTGCAGTGGCTTAGTCTGGTCTTAAAACTGATGAGAATCTGTGGAGGAAGCTAAAGATTAAAGTGAGGCAAAAAATACCTTGCAACCTCAAAAATTTGGAGCTCACCACAAACTATAAATCATCAAAGTACCAGTGAAAGTATCTAAAAAGCTGGTCAGCAGTTATAACAAGGTTTTAATTGCTGCAATGCCAGTAAAGATTTTTCCATTGATTACTGAGGAGATTATACAAACGCTAGTTTTGAACATACTATTTTCTTTATAACAATGTTTTTTTTTTTAATGCATACAGCATTTACATTGTCTCATTTGCCCATTTCCTTTATAATCAAAAAGAAACGTCAAAGTTACATAAAAATAATTTAAAATCTAAATACACTATAGGAATTGTCGTCTTAGTTGTGGGTCATGCAAATTATGATATAGGTCAAAGCAACCTAGAAAAAACAAAAACAAAACACTGATAAAGATGACAAAAGTATGTTTTTGAGAAAACATGAGTGTAAGACATTAAAAGGCCAAGCTTTTGTCTTTTCTTACTTTGGTTAAAATCTCGAGTCCCATTGATTGAGCACTGTAATCCAGGTCAGAGCCCTGAACTGGCAGCCACACAAACTGCCCAAGCAGTGAGCCAGCCAGGTTGAAATTGATCCTAGCTCACGAATCAAATAGTGTTCAAATCCTCAGTGCAATGCAGCTGTTTGAACTTGGTGCTAGCAGTGACAAGAAAGAGAAATGGGCAGAAAGAAAAGAAAAAAAAAATGTGCAAGAGAAGGAAAGATAGAAAAAAGCGTCTAGCCTTCGTCTATCATTTAATATGCACGCATCATCAAAACCCTACGCGTCAATTAAAAAGAGGTGACAAAAAATTAACCCCAGACTTCTCTCATTATTTTTTAAGATGAGATCAGTTAAATTGCAATTGCTAAATTATTTAGCATTTGCATTTTTACATCGCAACGACAACATAGAACCAAATGTTGCAAGCTGTTGATCTAAATAAAAGGCCATAGGAGGCATGGAATGACAAGTGAGTAACTACTGAGAAGGAGTTGCAAACATGCACAAAAACAATTTCATTCTAAGGCAGACTGCCTGTTTCGATCCCCAATATGGTGATCCCTGCTGATCACACAGGACTGCTCAGCGGATTGGCACTGTGCAGAAACAGAACATGGGACAGTCTGGGTTCAATCAATCACTGCAGCCCAATTTATGCTGAGGGTTAGGAGTGGAATCGATTTAAAGACAGGTTTCTGGGAAATTCACTTAGCAAGAGCATGAAAGTGCTTTGATTAACACACATTATTGGTCCCAAAGTTTTAATAATAAATAAATCAATGAAAGTCATTTCCCAGTCATTTTAGAACTGTACACTGCCAAAACATCTCAGTTTAAAATAACAAAAACTCATATCAGAAAATAAGATGAACAGATATTCCATGCAATTATCAGCCAGTAAATTGCTGGGCATAATGCTCATACTCCCATGTAGAAAGCTGCCAGAGATGACACATTACTAATGAGAGCAGAGATGCTTTGTGTGGGAGAGCTCACTGACAGGCTCCTCCTGGGCCTTGTTGCTTTTCTTCTTGGCTGAATCCTTGCTTTTAAGTCAAATACTCTAAATAAAATCCCTTCCTTTTCACTTTTCACATCCTGTGCTCACAGGATCTAGCAGCCTTTATCTGCTTTGTAATCCTGAGACATTTTTAATTCGTCATAAGGATCTTTTTAAAATATTTTTATTTTAGGCTGTTTTTCTTGTAATTACGCTTCTGGAAAAAAAAAAAAAGAAAATAAAAAAAAGTGCAAGCGTACATGACTTATTAATCCAGGCAGGAAATGTGAAATCTTATCGAGATCTCTGTACTGAAGAGATTTTTGAGAAACAACATCCATTGCTCATCAGTCTGAGGGCACTTTGGGATGTAAAGTAATTCCTCCTCCCTGCTAATGCAGGCCTTGCTCCAATTGCCACTCAAGCACTTGCCTTCCGGTGTATGTCTCTATTAATATTAATTTACTTCAGGAAAACAAAATTGATTTTGCTGTTTGAAAAGGATGTGTGAGCACAAAATATGAACACAAGCCTAATCCACTCGCATCAAACCCAACGAAATGACGACGCAATCAGGAATACTCGAAATGTACAAAGCGTGTCCGGTTTTAGAGTCCGGTTAGAAAAGTCAAGCACAAAATTATAGAGGAATGTTATTTTCAGGAGGAAAGGCTAACGTTTTGAGCTAAATTGGAAGACAACCAAAGTGAGAATCCCTATAATAGATTCTGACTATGTGAAAACATGAAGCAAACACACCACACTATCACATATTATGGTGATTAAAAAAACTAAAACAAAACTGTGGGTAACTGAAAGGGGAACTTAAAAAACGATAAGTAGTACTCTTTTAGTAGCCAAGCCAAAACATTTCCAAAAGTGTTTTTTGTTGATTTTTTTTGTTGCCTTTTTTCTTTTTTTATGAATAAAAAGACTTTGGAAGTCTCCTTCTTTAATCATTAACAGTTAAATGAGTGCACTGAGCAAAAGCTGGGGAAAAACCAGAGCTGCTATACACATTTTCTAAATATGTACAAATTCCCAAAAAATTTTATGCCAAAAATGATTATTTTTTTCTTCTCAGTACTTCTCCAGATCAGAAAAAAAAAAAAAAATCACTGTTTTTCTGACTCTTTTCTAACCCTGGCTATATCATCCCACCAGAAATTAGCCAATGCCAAATACTTGGAGGAGTTATTGTGGACTGCCTCCACAAGTTGATGCAATGTTTATTATTTTTTACTAATACACCTGCGCTTTCACACGCAACAGTATTGTTTTGAAAAAGGATCAATGCAGATATGGGCAAAAGAAGATGATTTTATTTCAGTGTTGGCATACAGGAATTATGTTTTTTTGTTTTTTTTGTTTTTTTTTTTCCTTTCAATTAAAACGTGATGCTGAAAAAAGTAGCACATAGCAATGTCTTATAATCTCTGAAGGCCTTTGTTCTGGTCCAAGAGAAGGCCACACCTAACAAGGCTGTGTTCACCATGGCGACAACAGCGTAATCCCATCAGTGTGCATCAGCCTGTCTTATTGTATTTATCTGCAGGGTTTTTAGCCCTGGAACACTCCACATTGATTGCTGTCCAAGAGCAAATCCTGGTGTCAAAGCAAGTAAAACTGGAAAGCTGCGCAATTCCACCTCCACGGTTAAAGTTACAGAGAAAACAGAAAACGCCCTAACCCTAACCTGGTAGTGGCGCCTCATTAGTCTGGACTATCATAGTCAATTTTAATTTCAGCGCATCAAAGCTAACACTAGCTTTTTGTTTTTTGGACTTCCTATTTAATTCCACAGTCTGTTAAAATTGAGCTCAAACTGAGGACATTAAGATAAAAGGAAAGTTCAGGTAAATCGAGCAGTTTGAACAAATAAAAAAATTTAGTTCCAAAAAAATTCTGAGGAACTATTGATAAAATAAATAATTCCTTGACTGTTTGAAATGTTTTTGAAGAAGTCTTCTAAAAAAAAAAAAAAATCAGTCATGTTGTGAATGCAAAACATTTCTTCTATGACCTTTGAATTTTATCAAACTCTCAAAACAAACCCTTGCATTTCTTAGCCAAACTCAAACGCATTTGCCAAAAGTGTGCATACGATCCATTCCATAAAATAGTTATGAAATTCCCTCATCAACGTGCCACAATATTCTAGCCTTAATTGCCATGAAGCCGTGGAGAGAGAGAGAGAATAAAGTGGCAGTTGTTTCCAGGGACAAAAACATTAATAAATGTCATCAGGAGAAGTTCAAAGCCATTATACTTAAAACATCTACTGTACATGTCTTCTACAGTAAGAAAAGAAATCCAGTTAAAGCCTTAATTGTTACTAAAGGGATGCAAAATAACTCAAATGTTAAGAACAAAGAACTAATGAAAAATGTGTTTTCTTTGTTATAAAAAGACAGTCGTGTTGCAGTAATTGTAAGTTTGAAATATCAAAAAGATTATGCTTTTTTATCGTTTGCTGACGTAAGTAGTGGTTTCAACTAAAAGAAATGAACGCCTCCGCCATGCATTGCCATGCCACTGTAAAGACATGTGACATTGTTCCCAACATGAATCAAATAATACTCAATTGTGCTCGCATGACACAACATTAACATAACATTATTTTATTAGATTTTCTTTGTGAAACACTACCAGTTTGAAATTTGAATATTAGTTCATTTGACTAACACTTCTAAAGTTAGCTCAGTACTTAATCCAACAAATTATGATCGATTAGAAAACTATATATTTTATACATCTAGAAATATTTCCTTTTGCTGGAAATGCAAGGTTTTTACTCACATGGTGATACTCTTGGACTGGAGGAATGAGAAAACATACAAATGAGCACTGATGAAAAGGCCCCTGGAGAGATGGGTCATAACCAGAGTGGAATCAGAATTCAAGCAGAGAAATACGTTCATCTTGTTTTTCACCATCGCTTTCACTGATTAATCTAAAGCTTTTTGACAGAACAAAGCATAACCCTTATTCCTCCTTCAGCTTCTGGTTAACATGTTTTATTACTTTGGGACAGCAACTGCCTGCATATCTACCAAAGATCATGAGTAGAAATGTACTTTATTCATCACTAAAGGAAAATGTTCACAGATATATATCATGATCAGTGATGAATGTACATTGTTTTCTCCTGGAGCGTTATTTACTCTAAAGTGTAACTTGCATACGTCTAAAACAATGAAACTTAAAAGTTAATCAAAATAACTTGCATGTATTTAGTTACCTGTAATAATAACAGCAACATTTATTTTGGTTGTTAAAATTAAGCGAGTGCCTCATATACCTTCTGTTTAAATACTGTATTATTTTAATTAGATAGTATATTGTAACGTCATTTCTTTTATCCGTTTGTTTTATTAAAATGTGCTAAAACCAGAGCAAATTATGAAATTATACACAGTGCAGAATATAGATAATGGAAATAGAAAATAAGACGGCATTATCAAAATCCTAATCGAGTTAATTTATAAATTATTTTAACCAGAGGCAGTCAGAGCCTGTTCAGCGCCCTGGGTGAATCACCCTAATATGTGAAAGAGATTAGCTGTGTTGGAAATAAAGCCAGCATAAAATACAGTTTATGTGAGAAAAAAAAACAATAAAAGAAAATAAGGTAAAACCACAATCTATATGCTAATTTTGCCAGAGGTGTGAACGGCAGTTATGTAACTTGATTTTAGACTCCACTTGACTTTAAGACTTGATAATTTACCACAAACAGAAAGCATGTTAAAACAGAAAAGTGCTGAGAGCAGTGATGGGCTTTACCAGGCACACAGGCCCATTTTTCCTACTCCTGTTGCTGCTGCTTGCACACTAAATCCCCTGTGATGTTTACCTGCTTTTCTTCTCCATCTAACAATTGCCGGAAAAAAATCAGACAGTGGCTAAAGGTCCTCTCATTCAGGGCTATCAAAGAGTGTGCAAGGTTGGAAGAAAGAAAGAAAGAAAAAAAAAAAAAAAAAAGACTGAAAATGTTGCCAACTATGCAGCACAGCTCTGAAAAATAAATAATTAAAGGGGATCCATTATGCTTCCTTGAACAACCTGGGTTCATGAACTATACAACACATGTTCATTACATGTTCTGCATTCTCAGATAATGCAATTTCACTTTGGTCAGTTCTGGCTACTTTGAGCTCCCTTCAGAATGACATGTTTTAGGGCCTCTTGTCACTTTAAATGTAAATAAGCTGCAGCTGGTCACGACCCCCTACTCAACTCTTACACTTGCATTTTATACATGCAAACAGCCGAAACAATAATCAATAATCTGATGTGTAATGATGGCAAAGTTTTATGTTGTTGACTGTGTTTCTATAATTTTGTATTTTTGTGAATTTATGATGTAACCTACTTTGAAATGCCTTGTTACTGAATCGTGCTATACAAATAAAACTTGATTGATTGACTGATATGCATGTCAAAATGGCAGCAAACAACGGCACGACGGTGCCTCTTTAATCCTGACTCTGACCCCAAAGGAGAAGAAATGAAGGCTCCTGCCTAACCATCAAGGATGAAGCAAGTGGTTTCTGAATGGTAAGTCAACAACAAAACATGTTTTTTTTGTTTTTTTTCCAGAAGCCATTGTACAGCAAATACACCAATAGCACCACCGGTCCAAACATGCTGCAACTGATAGGTGAGGGGTAGGGCTTGGCAAGGGTTGCTATGTAACAGGTAGTGCCAGCCAACTGTGACTTTATAATTGGGCTTGTTTTCCAGAAACCAAAAAACTTTCATGTATTGATAAAAAAAAATGGATGAGTGCTGTTTTTTTTTTTTTTAAGACACAAATGGAAGTATAAAATTGTCCAAAAAGTTAATTTTGAATAATGGGTCCATTCAAGATTCTTTAACTAACATTTTATATTAAAAAAATGCAAAGATATTATATTTGACTTATACTTATAAGTGAAATTAATTTGACTATCAAGCTAATCTTTATATAATTATATATATGTGATGTATTATTTTATTGATCTGAGTGTAGAAATGTAATATTATAAAAGCTGTGTGTTTTTGCTGTTGGTTAACATTTAGATCATATTTATTTTGTCCAGAAATTCAGTTATTTATTTTAGCTCATTCTTTTCTCAGTTTAATGGGTTGGTCATGTGATTTTTTTTTTTTTTTTTTAAAGAAATAATTATTGCGAAAAGCAGCACTGATTTTCTGACTTTCTTTTTACTTTTGTTAATATTAGTTCATCTTGTTGGTTGTTCTTTGGCACCAAAAATGTATAAAAATTTATAAAAACAATATGCAAAATCCTATTCTTCTTCTTCAAGTTTTTCCAACTTGACACTAGTGGTACCGGTGTGAAAACATCTGAAATTTATCAACATTTATGAATCTATTTTAAAAGAACAAAAAACTAAATCTCTACAGAGGGAAACTGTTATATTAAGTCTGACTAGATGTCAGTTTTCAGACTGACAACTGACTCGTCCTCAAGAACTAGGTAGGATAGTAGCTCTACATCTACATTTTCTGTCAAAGATTCCAGATCAGCACATACTTAGAATGTCAAAGCCAAACTTCATATCAGACATCGGACGTGAGTCTTTTAGTAACTATGAACCAGGACGGGTGGTACATATTTCTAATTGCAAATAATTTTCAGACAATGAAGAGCAATAAAAACTGTTCCCTTGAACCCCTATTAAAATAAATAAGAACAAGACACCTAATTAAACAAGAAATGGCTCTTATGCAATAAACATCATGCCTTTCTTTATCTCCAGGCCTTCAAGGCACTAACTGTCTTGAATTTTAATACATTCTAGAAGAATGCGTTTTGAAAACGAAGTGATCTTTTTCCCCAGAGTCATTTGAAAAGTTTTGATCATTGCCTTGGTCATATAACTAATTCAAATAAAGTGAAACTGGGCTTTTAATCACAGTTTGGACTAAGATAGCTGACATTTGACATCCTAATTTTTTTTCCAAGCACATGTGGAATCAAGATTATTACAGCAGTTACGATTTGCACTACTTCAATACAAAGGAAGTTATAGAACATTGGGCACAGAAGTTCTAGTTTTGCTTTTATTTACTGATATGTTATTAATTTTTTTAGACAATATTTTTTGTAGTTGCTTTTTATCCCAAGGACTGCTATGGATCCCTTATGATGTCTGTAAAAAGATTATTACATAAGGCACTTAACATAATAGAGAACAGCATGCAGCCTTTGCACAATACACCCTTGGATGAATAAAGTATCTTTAGTCGAGGCTTCTTAGCGGCCAGTACCAATAGAAAAGGTAATCCGTGCCGGTTTCATTAACCTTATGGAGAGAATGTCAGGATCCTTAGTTGTGTGAACTTTTAGTTTTATTGGTGTTTTCTGTTTTGATTATCTCTTTACTATTTAGTTGTTCATATCCTGCCATTTTAGTTTATGCATTATATTAGTTTATTCATTCTCATCCATTGAGCTGCACTTTAAGTTCCTGTTTGTTTTCTGATTCTCCCACCTTTGCTTTAATTTAGATCCGTCCTCTCAGCTGCACAGTTTCCAATCAGCCACCTGTTCTGTATATATTAATCAACCTCCCTAGCAATGATTACTTTTGGTTCAATGTATTGCTATTGTAATATTCAAAAGTTTTCATGGCCCTTGAAATAATCAACATTTTGTAACGTTACAACAACAACGTGTATTTTTTGGGGATACTGAAATGACTATCAGCTTGCAATCAACATGCAGCCACCATCATGATAATTTGAAAGGTAAAATAGACTATTGTCTTGTGTGTCTTTGGGATGGTGTGTTCAGAGTGATGTGTCATGTGGCAAATCTGCCAGAAACAGCATTTAATATTTAAACAAGAAAGTTTCAATTTGGTCTCTTCTGGCAAGAGTAAAATGCAAGACTCCTTGTGACTTTCTTCCAACATGAATGTTAGATGGATTGAATGACTAATAGTTACAAATAACAATACAGAAACAATTCAACTGGCATAACTATGGTTGCAATCGCATCAGTGTTCACAGATTTGCATAAAAAAATAAATAAAACAATATATTTGAGAAAGAATTTTTAAAAAGTGGTCTGGAAAGTGGTAATGAATATGCCATCAGCCATTTAAAGGTATATTGAAAGTACTATTTCTAAAGTATTACTTTACAGTCAGTCCATAGAAGTGCTGTATATCCTACTGTAAAGACATACTTTCATAATAGGAGTTGTTGAAGTTGGAAACGGTAAGATGTGAGCAGGATCATTCTTCATGCCTTACCTGTTTTATTTCATGGCTTTGCTTTAGTGCTGACTCGTAACATGTCAAATTTACAGTGCTTCCAATTTTTAAGAGAGGAGTTTGGAGATGAGGCTGCGGAGGAACACTAACTCTTACAATGTAGGCCTTGGCGGTGATTTATAGGTGAAGTGTCATATTATATGCACTTCCTATATGTTGTACTTTGATTCCTGGTTATCACTGCTCCGCTCTCTGTTGACTGAGTGCTTATTTTTTATGATCTTGTCGTTTTCTATATTAGCAAATGTAATTTCCATGATTTTTCTTACAGCTATAGAGCCATAATTTGCATAAGCTATTATTCTGGGTTGTATTAAATTCAAGCTTGAATGTGCTATAATATGTAATTTTGGTCTGGACTAAATTTGCAAAGGGATGGATTTGTCTGAAAGGACAGGCTGATCAGATGGGCCCTTGGAGACCATAAGGACCCCATTTTGTTTTACTAATCCATTATATATGCAATGCAAATCAACAACAAAACAAAGACCACGGCTTAATCTGTTTTTATAATGCAAGTTCAGAGCACAAATCGGGAGAGTGGCTGGCTGGCTGGCTGCGGGGAAAAAGGTCAGAAATTCAAAATAATGAATGCAAAACACTGACAAAAAGGGATTTTAATTAGAATCTGACACAAAGCAATGAGAACCTTTGAATTGTTGTTACGGCATAATGTTTATTAATGTGTTTATTCCTTGGCTTAAACACAACGTCATGCAACCTGATTACTATATCAAAGAGGCGCAGACAGCTGGAACCCAGTGCAGGCTTTAGCGGCTTTTCCACATCACAAACTAGTGGAGATGGAATTTGAGTTACTCACAGAGGATTAGAAAATATACTAAACACTGAGACAAAGCAATGCATGTTAAATTCCGAATCCAATCATTGGAAAGGTATAAGTAAAAGTCACACTATGGTTGAACATCAAGGTCTCAAATATTTTCCAGGCTTATTTTTGCGGCAAAAATGCAGCTTTTAATATCATTCACAGTTTGGATGATTTGCCCAGAAAGTGATTTTGAATCAGGCATTCTGCCAGAGTCAGCGCTGAACTAGATGACTGACTCTCATCTAATGGAAGCATCATTTTCAAAACAAACTCAATATACCCGTCCCCCTCTGGGATCCCCTTGCATACAAAAGAAGAGCAGCTGCCTCAAATCTACGGGGACGCCATTCAGGGCCCCCTTCCACTGAGTCGATGCACTGACAAGCGATGGCAGGCCGTATATTTCTTTACTTCAGACATGGCCCGGTATGGGAGATTGTTATCCCAAGAATATAAAAATGGCAGAAAAAGCTATCTAAACCTTGTAAAGATTATGTCTGAGTGCCAAAACAATGAGGAACCAAAGGGGATTCATGACAGTCTCACAGTTTGAAGTTGCTATTTCAAAGTATCCAGAAGGCTATCCAACAACTCCTCGCATGTATGAGAAAAAAGTAGTAACGGTCAACTTTGCACACAGAAGGGTCTGTAACACTTGCTTCTCCAAAAATAAAAAATTGAATAAAAAACACAACGAAGTTCAACCACAACTGGCCAAAAGTAGAACAGCTTAGTATACTAACAACTTCCAACCTTCTCTCCCCCATGAGCTGATTGAAGAGTAGTATGACCAAAGTAAAAAGTACTTGTGTCTCTAGCACAGGAGAACAAACAAACTGAAGGGTGAAAAAATAAAGTGCAGGATCAAGCTTTTTTTCCCCAGCAGTGCTTATAGCATTTCACAATTTCATATCTGAATGCTGTTTGGTTTGAGCAGTCTTAAAATGATGACATGATTCGATGGGAATTTGCACCATTGCATTGCTTTTTTTTTTTTTTTGCTGTCAAACATGAGTAAAATCAGCATGAATCATTTTTTTTTTTTTTTTTCATTTAAAAAAATCCTTTTAAAACTTTACAGACTAATGGAAGTCGGCATGAAAAGTCAACCCCAGTCCTGACAAGACCCCAACCTGAGACTGTGACACGAACACACATTGATCAAAAGGACCGACTGCTGGAGTTCTCATTAAATCAGCCATAAATACAAACAACAAGGAGCAACAGAGGGTCTCTGCCTCTGTGGTCTCTTTTTGTTGTTATGCATTTAATGAGATACTGTATCAATTCAATCCAGACTTCTGAATTTCTATTAGAATAAAGCAGCAGAAGAAGGCTACATGGTTTTGTGAGATTTGTAGAATAACTTTAACCCCCAGTTTTTTGTTGTTGTTTTTTTATGTTTATAGAACTACAGATATTATTTGTGAAGTCAAATTTCTAAGAGTTAAGTTTTTTTATGAAGCAAGATCTCTTAAGTCTATGGAAGAGGATTGGGGACACTGGAAAAAAAATAAAACAGTTCTGACTTTAGAATTCTGAGATTAAAGTCAGAATTCTGACTTTTTTCTCAGAATTCTGAGAAAAATGTCAGAATTCTGAGATTAAAGTCAGATTTGTTTTTCTTTTTTCCAGTGGCCCTAATCTTCTTCCGTATAAGTCTCTCAACTTATTTTTTTTTTAAAGTAACATTAAAAATCAGCAATCCGATCCATTTATAAAACCAGATAAACCAAATAACTGTATTTTGTGTCTGTGTATTCTCAGCTTTGAAGATTTATTTTTGTCATGTAAAGCTCCCAACACAATGCTTCTATTCTTCATATTTATGTTTTATCGACATAACACACAATGCTGGTTTTTAAATTGGCAAAGATGATGAAAGCTAAGATGACTTAAAAAAAAAAAAAACACTTACCTGTAAGGATGATTAAGAGTTCACAACGAACAGCACATGTGGAAGAGAAGAGAGGAAAAATGTAAATTAGGAAAATGAAGTAAATACACAAACAAACGTATGAATGCATCTGAATCCAACTCAAAGCCTTACACACCTTCACAAAAAAAAAACAAAAAAACAAAAAGAGACTTGACTATAAATGAGAAAAAAACTAAAAGGTAAGAAAAAAGCCTTTTCTGAGTGAAATTGTCAAGGGACGTATGCGTTTTTGTTCCTACATATTTCTCCTTTCAGGTCTGGCAGTGAATGAATCCACACATTTATTTGATTCATTGCCATTTATGGCAAATGAGAACTAATGGGGCACTCACTCACCTGCACATGTGCAAAAGATCATAAAAGAAATCCTCAGGATTGCGTTACTGGGTCGTTGGAAGATAAAGAATCTTTGCCAAAATACATAGTAGCTTTCCTAGTATCACCTGAATTTCAACAACATCTCTACCCCATTTTAGGCATTTAAAACTTTTAGCCAATAGCCAAATATGGCAAAAATATTTGAATGTTGGACAAATTTTTTTAACATCCATCTCATTGACTTTACACCTTTAAGAAGAATTACCTTTTGCAAGCCTCCAAGTGAAAACTATGAACCATTAATACACAGTAACAAGATATGATGAGGGAACACGACATATGTCAAATACTGTCCCAGGCGTAATTTTTACCCAAACAGAAACATAGGATTCAGTATTTTCACCACACTGTCAGATTATTGGAGCCCCTTGCTTCAGTAAACATGGCATTGGGAAGACGAAAGACAAGCGATCCTGTTCAAAAGGCATTGTGGCCCTGCATCTGCAGCTCTGAATGAGGGAGGCTCATTTGTAATGGAGCCAGATTGTCTGGTGATAATCCAGTTATCACTGCACCGCTTCAAAGGGCACAATTGAGATGCCTCTGTTTATCAGTTATACAGTAGCCACATTGCATTTTCACTGCATAGTTGCATCTTGAGCCTCACCCTCTCACACTCTCACCTGTTAGACCTGCATTTATTTGTCAGCAAATTGCAATCAAATGAAATAGACTGTGGCTCTTGGTACTGGTGGGATCGTATTGGTAAAACCGAGCACATCCCATTGCGGAACGGCATGTTATGCATGATGATAATATCCGTTCCCTCTGCCACTTCATTTTTGTATTCACATTTTCCTGTCAAACATCCATCACTTGAGGGTAGGTTTCACAATCGATAAGAGAAATCAATGAGTCTCATATTAAATCTCTTACACGTGATTTAATATAGAACATTATTTCTTTCTATTGTTTCTTTCTTACCTTTTTCTTTTTTTTAATCCTTCAGCTGGACTCAAATTCATTATTCCATTTGCAGTATCACATGTTATTTTTGCGCATTCATTTACATTTTTTTTTTTCCCTCTTGTGAGAATATATTAATTCTTGGCTCCAGGATTTAAACTACCTATTATGCAAACTTAGTGAATGTTGGATTAAGGTCTTAAAAAATGTGTACTAAACAGCATCTTGACCAAAGGCAAAAGATGTCCAATCACTGCTACTTTGCCTTTGACTACTTAATATGACAGCTATGTATATAAAAACGGATGATGCAGCTGGAACACACAATCCTAAAAACCACTTGACATGTAATAATGCAAGAAGAAAATAAATACACACAGAACCTAACTAACATCAAAATAATTGTAATTTCTTGTCACTGAACTCCTCAAATAACATCACCATCCTACCAACTTCTACTTAGCCAATAAACCGTGTTTAACTGTTTTGTTCTATTTTTGATATTTCTGTTTTGCTTTTTTTATGCAAAACTCATCACATTTATGTACGTAAATATTTATTCATCATATATGACCCTGAACATACTCCGTAGACAGAAAGCATTCCTTATACATTTTCCATACACATTAATGTGTGCTTAAAGAATAAAAACTCAGCATAAACTATGCAATATTAAATCACAGAATTCAAAATCAGGTGTCAGATATTTGAACAGCAAGTCTAAGCAAGTTTTAACTGAACGAGGAATGAAATTTACGTCACATGGGGCGTAACATGCATTATTGTTCAAGCAGAAGCAGAATGAGGTCAATAACTAGTGATATTCAACACTATTGTTAAATATCTCTATGAACCAAGTGGGATGTGTTCTATGTTGAAAAACCAGACACATTTCAGCTGTGAGGCAAACAGATATCAGAACTAAGTCAAGTCTAGTTAGCCATTTGCAGATTTATGTTTGACATCTGTGTGGTCCTTATTATGATGCTGCAGCAACAACCAACATATTGTTGTTAACTACTAACAGTCCAGGGTCTCACTGGTTCATAAGTCAAATGCACTATGTCCCAGAAAAACATGTGCATGATTGGAAAGAATATAAACATTTTAGAGAGGCCCAGCCAGACCAATGGTGACGTGCAAAAAATTTACCATGAGTGTTAAATTGCTGCCAATAAAAATGTTTCAATCAATTACTGAGCAAGGTTACAAATACATTTCAGCAAGTCATTTTCCAATGAAACGTAGGTATATTAAAACTATGTATTTCTTAAATGATATTCTTTTCACATTTCCATGTTATCTTTTGAAAGATGTCTTTCTCATTTCCTATCCAAAACGTGGTTGACAAAAATAATTTGTAATCTAAATCTGCCAGAGAAATGAATCACTCCGGGTTTTAGTGTACATGGCAGGAGTCGTATGCTTTTTTTTATTTCCCTTTGCCAGCATACATGACCTGATTAAAAACAGTGTGGCAGCATCTTAGTAGTGAAGAAAATGTCACACAATACTTGAACTGTGACTACACTGTAGAAGAAAAAGAAAAAAAAAAGCAACAGATTTTAGACTTCAGCAGTTACAGTAACCTATTTATCTTTGTCATATATTGGTACAATTGGTAATGTAGCTTTATGTTCTTTCTTTAGCTGTTTTGATATTTCATGTAAAAGCACTGCTTGATCTAGGGCCTGGTCATTATCTGGGCAGAATTTGTAAAACAAGCAGCTCCAGTTGCTCTTATATTTACAAAACTCACAGATTAAGAAAGTCTGAAATCATGATAAAATAATGTTATGCCTATAGTAGAAGCTCAAGCTGTCCCCATGAAATCAAACAACCTTTTTTTTTTTTTTAAACTGGGGGTATGACCGATATAAAATCATAGACAATACACTGACAACAAAAAATGCCTTTTGTGTCGAACGAGGACTTGTGCTTTGTCGGAAACTCTGATGCCAATTTTAAAAAGTCTCGTTTTGGATATCATTGATAAACAATGCAAAGTAGTTGAATTGAACAATGCTCCCTGAAAGCCCCATTCAAAGTAAACATATAAACAGTGACACAGAGCCTGTTTCCCTTTATCTCTTACAAGTTAATGTGAAAGGCCATGACGGTCTATTTGCTTGGTTTCATGCATCAGTAATTAACAGCATGATTGATTAGTTTCAATAATTTTCTTTTGTTTTCTTATCTCCACCTTGTACACATCAGCAGCTGAAGCCCAAATGTCTTTTCTCATGTCGGTGCTCTGACTGATTTTAAAGCTGTGATAAAGGTTGAGACTGGAACTTAAATAATTGCATATTCATCCCAAGCCAAAGGTCTTGGTAGTCACTGGGGCAAAGCATTGTTTTTTTTTTTTTAAGGGCCCCGACATGCACTGGTCTCATTTATTACTTTGAGAAAAATGTTCCTCCTCCCCCGAAAGAAGAAAATCCACATTCTACTGAAATGAGTGTTTTGCTTATTGATAGAATATTGTTCAACTGTACATGCATCCTATAATTAAGAGGGCAAGACTTAATCTACCCAAGAGCAACGACATAATTTTAATTTAAGACATTAAAAAAATACTAATTGCTTCATTTCACAATTGCTTGAATTTGAAGCCTCATAATTCTAATTATATTAGTGCTGTAATTAATGAGATAATCAAAAATGACTTATGATGTGGAATGCATGTGTTAGACTAAGGCTTCATGTGGACTCAACCTATCTTTGTGACAGCTCCAGCATTTAGGTGAGTAATCACCCAAAGGCGGTTTTAGAGGAAAAAGCCATCTTTAAGCCATTAATTAGTCCTTCACTCTTGCAGCACTTACTCAAGGTAGGTCACAGTTACAGAAGCTTCCTTGCAACCTTCTCTTTCTGACTTTGCCCCTTTTTGTCACCCTCCATGATTGCTGTGTTATAGTGTTTCTTTATTTTTAGCCTTTTTCCTAAGTTAACTTTTGTTTGGCTGAATAGGCTTAGCATTACTATAGATGGCTATGGCAGTAAAATATATATGAATATGTAATTAAAGTGGACCTATTATGCAAACTTCTCTTTCTACATGTTTTTGTACTTTCATTTGAGTCTCTACTGCTTCTAGAAACAGTCCAAGTGTTGGAAAAAAAGAAACAAAGCAAACAAAAGAACATATAGTCATTTTCTGATAATACGTAGATGTCTACTTGTTGTCAGGGACACACGCTGATTCAAAGACCTCTCGATTATTAAATCCCAATTGGCAGGCACTGCCCCATGACTTAGAGTCCACCCCATCACTAAACCATCAAGCTAACCTCTGGTCACGACATTATTCAAAGACTAGCACATTTGGTCCGCTGGTTTTACTGTGTAAGATGGCACAAAACTGACTGTGTCACTCGTGCTATATCCAAAATAAATATTTAATCGGAGGAAGACCGAGGAGAAAACCCACCTATACGTACCTTTTCTCAATACTAATTTTCTCTCTGCCTCGAGCAGTCGCGTCAAGAGTTTGTCAGAGTTGAGCGCTGGCATAGAACACTACTGAGCAAGCTTGTGTGAGATTTAAATGTGCACAGAACAATTTATTTTTCATTCTCATAAATATATGCACTCACGTCAACACAAACATAATGCTGTACGATACGTCAAATGTAAGAGCGGAAATACTATTTAAGGAGTTGTTTTTGCGAAAGGATTTTGGCACCTCTCTAGGTCAAACTGACCTGACTCCTTTCCTTCCATTTGCGTGCAAAGCGCAAATGGAACCAAAAAAGGACTTGGAAAGGATGTCTGGACAGATAAGAACAACAATTTGAGATAAATTGTCCTATTCAGCAATTCTGAAATGGAGCAGATGTTGAGTTCATGAGGTCTCAAATATTTTTAAAGGTCGTCCAACACACACTTAGTATAAGGCACGGCAGAATCTTTACGCAAATCAAGGGTAGCAACGCCATTGGTTGAAACTTTCCAAACTCACATCAGTGAAGATGAGAGTGTATAAAAAAGGGTGATGTTAAGAATACGGGGAGATTTTTTGTTGAGACTTTGGAAGATTTTTGAGTATTGAACTGATGAAACTGTAATGAGGAATCCGTGGTAGTGTAATAAATCTCCGGCTCGTCTATGGCCTAGCAGCAGGAATTACGTCTCCGTGCGTTATTTATTTTAATTATATATTTTCTTGGAGAACCTTTCAATTCTCCAATAAAAACACCCATCAAGTCTATGTCTGAGGCAATATGCATAACATGTTTACTTCAGGTTGCTGGGGTTCTGTCTTTATATGTACAGAACTGAACACTTGTAAATGCAGAAGTGCCAATAGGTAACATTTTAATGTTTCTTTGTCTCCTTCCAAAAAATTACAACTACTGTATCTTTTTTTTTTTTCTGCAGTCTGTGTACAGTACTATACAAGTGTCTATAAATCATATTTTGTAAACGAAACATGTTTTGTGGCAGAGGATCTTACTGCACTACAAATAAAGTTTCATAATTAAAAAAAAAAAAACTCCACATTTTGTTTTTATTGTGTGAGCATCTTTGCCTGAAAATGAATTATACGGGCAAAACCACTGCTGAAGACTAAACAGAATGCCACTCACAACTTGCCACCAATTGCTTCTGATAAAATTTAAATAAAATCGTTCCATCCCTCCCCGTACTCAAAATGTTATTCACATTCATAGGCATTAACGATTCGTAAGCAACTCTGTACTTTCAAGGTAAGACTAATGTAAAACGTCAAACTGTCAAATGGAAATGCATGTATAAGGCAAACTTATTTTCTTATTTGGTTCACTTCATCCTATCCCCTCGATATGCACTGGAACTCAGGGGCTGGAAGCCTACAGGGCAGAATAATTTATGTTGCACTGTACCACTGAGCAGCGGCTTGTTCCTGCCACTGAAACAGCTTTGTGCCTATGTGGTTACAGAGGAAAAACATCCCTGATAACAGTATCAGAAGAGAAAACTGGATTTACATATATGCCATCAAATAAATTATATAAATTGTTGCAGTGTACAGTGATTGTGGCTGTTACGTGGGCATTTTGAATATAATGCTGGGATAATTTGTCCTCCATTTGCAGGGCATACACTGACATACTCATAAGGACTCGAGAAAAAAAAAAAAAAAAACCTATGCAAATTGCTGGAGGGCAGAGTCTACTTTATCTCTTATTAAGCACTGCATGCTGAAAATATTATGTACTGTAAGACTAATTTGACGTCTTAACTATAACTTTAAAGTTTAAGAGCAAATTTTTGCTAACACGAAAGGATCTTGATGTTCTTGTTTAGAAGCGCATCTTTTCCTGCTCTCTCTCATGTTTTTGACCTGAACATTTTGTAATGTTTGAACAAAATGTTCAAATGAACTGTGTGAATTATGTGCAAAGTTCTACCTGTTTTGATGTCAACCTGCAGTCAACTTGAATATAAACTCCAAAAAATACTTGAGCAAGATATTTCTGATACAAATATGGATATTTTGACATAGGTTCTTTTCATGACCTCAAGAGGAAATTTGAGCATTGGGGACTGTAAAGACGACTGATAATAGTTTAACCTCTTAACTACCACAATGATATCGACGTCCACACAGAACCTATGTGTGAGATGAAAGCATTTTAGGAGTGACATTAAAAAAAACACTAGAACTTATGGATGGCAACTCCATTTTGTTGCCAAACAACTTTGAAACATCAAGGCCTGGACTAAAACCCTGGGATGTCACTAGATGTTTTAAGTTGTGCAAGTAGGAGGTGGGGCATCTATGGGTTGTATTTGTTTGATCAGCACATACGACCGATGATCAATTAGATTGGGATCTGGGACGTATTGAGACCAAGCTGTGATCACAAGCTTGTTGCTGGGCTCCTCAAACCCTTCCTGAACCACTCTTGTTTTGTGACAAAGTGTATTCTCCTAGTAAAAAAAACAAGTCCACTGCAATAGAGGATTGAAAGTACAGCATTTAAGACTGGAATATTACATCAGACCAATTAAAACCCTAACTTATATCAGTAAATAAATCTAAATGTTTTCCAGCAGAACACTGTTCAAAGCATCCCAATGGAGGAATTACATTTCCTTCATTGGGTAGTAGAAAAGTCCAGGACAGCTTTCTACTGCTCAGTGGTCTAAATCCGATGCCAACATGTCCATAATTGTTGCATTCAGCAGTAGTCGAGGGTCATGGGTGTCCTAACTGTGCTGCAGCTGTGCAGAACAGTGTTGCTCAAACTCTTTTTTCCCAGCAATTTCAGCAACTGTAACTGTTGGACCAGACCACACAGACCAGCCTAAGCTGGTAAATGAGCCTTGACAACTCATGACTCTCACTCAATCGTCTAGCCATCACAATTTAGTCTTTATCAGACTCACTCAAATCCACATTGCTTACCCTTTTTTTTTTTTTGCTTTTAGTGCATTTTTTGGATAAAAAAAATCTACTTAATGCTTAATACATAGCAAGCACCATAAAGAAATAACTTCACCTGTAAATGGTCAAAATGTTTCACCTAATTGGTGTGGGGATCATTGCTAATATAAAACCGAATAGCAGTGCAGTGCAGTGCCTGCGCAGCCTTAAACCTCTATAAACACCTGAGTTACTGATCACTCATTCTCAGAGCACAGGCTGTGGTGATGAAAAAGCTCAATTCCAAAACTGGACACCAGGAGGCACTTTCAAATTTGTGTTTCCAAGAACTTACGGTGCAAGCTTCCAGAATATGCACCATCCTGGGCTTAATTCAAAGCACGACGGGTGACACCAGATCTCAGCAGAGCTTTATTAGTCTACTGCATCAACCCAGGATGCATTTTAAAAAACGGCATCTTGCAGAAACTCAAATGCCAGAAACACATTAGCCTCAGAAACTTTATCATTATAGTGTTAACATAACTGATTGTCAGGCATCTGTGTGTCTGTGAGTCCTGCTTCATTGAACTAGCTAGTGTGCTCCTGAGCAGGCGATTTATTTTCCAGGACAATCTTACAAAAGACGATTTAGTTCTCTGACAAAACTCAAGAAAGTGATACACAAGTAAGATATCTAAATGTTAACACTTGCCAAGGCTTTTCAGTCACACCTTGTGAGTGAAGGAGGCTCCTTCTGTTCTAGGGTGACAAGAAGGATTCTAGGTGTTTTACACAGAGATAAAATCAGACAGCTGGGTTGTCATTTTTTTGAGGCTGTAATTATTCCCCCAACTTCTGTCCTACAAACACCCTTCTGTCTATAGATAATGTAAAGCAGTTTTCAGAAAGGATTAGGTAAAAGGTGAGGCTAACAAAGAATATTTGAATATTATTAAATAATTTTTCCCTGTGCTCACACGGTTTAAATTAGCATATTATTTTGGGGGGCTTCTGATCTGCTTGAATAATCGCCACGAAATAATTAATTATTCAACTTATGCAACATAAAAACCATAATAGACTGTTTTTTTTGTTTTGTTTCCAAAATGAACTCAAGACAATCTTGTTGGTTTGTGTCTTTCATTCGATAGAGCAAACATATATGTGTCTCCTTTTTTCCTTGAAGCCTGTGAGAGTATGACAGGAGACATTTTGCGGAAGTGTGAGAACAGTTAGTTCTCTGTGAGAAGGGAATAAATCATGACAGAGCGAAATTGACCATAAACTTGTGTTAAAAAGGATACCCTGAACTATGAGATATCACACCTTCAGCAGCCTGGGGACATGAAAGGCAAGGCTACTTCTCCTTTGGAAGGGCGTGAAGAGCCATGAACAGACCATCCAAGTCATAAGATTTAAGGTACACAGATAGAGTATAACTTCTGATTTAAAATATATAAAGCAAATTCAATTACAATTTTAGTAAAAAAAAACAACAAATAAATAAAATAAAATGAAAAAGGAATAACAATGAGTATATTTTATAATGAAACTTTTCATTCCATATCGACTCAGAAGAAAATTTATTTTGTAAATCTGTAAAATAACCTAACAGGCTGACAGAAACTATGATGAACCATGAAACTGTAGATGCCGGCAATATCTTTGATAAACTGGTGCAGAAATCGATGTAATTGCAAATTAACCTTTTCCTGAAGGAATTATTTTAGACATAACTTCAGATGAGAGATTTTTCTTCTTCTGTTTGAGGCCAGGCCAATTGTAATTCTGCAAACTGAGGCAACTGTTGGTTCAACTTACAGTTCCAGTTGGTTAAACTATCTCATGACAAACATCATATTTCCAGCAGCTTATTTTCAGATATTTAGTGGTGTGACTGTTCACTTGCTCCATTTAGGTTCATTGAACATGATTACACTTTGTTATCTGTTGCTCTACAGTGGAGCATAAAGGGAGATATGAAAAGACGGTTGTGAAAGGGGAGAGATAGAAAGGGTGAAAGGCAATTTTCTAAATTTAAAATCTTGTATGTTCTCTCTGGTTTGGCTGTGAATGTGCACAGAAAGGTCCAATCAACTCTCGGTCAGTGCATATTAATTCAACATACAGTTAAAACCAGATAATTGGATACACTGTGTAAAATGGCCTATAACCTTATTTTGCTGTCTGACAAAAATAGGACTAAACATTCACTGTTTAACGTCAGCAAGGATGCACAAAATTATTTTCATTTGCTAAACAATGTTGGTTTCCTTTGAAAACCTTCCAAAACTTTGCTGGAAGTTTTGCCTATTCCTCCCAACAGGGTTTTAAATTAAATAGTAATGCTTTAGCCTATATTTAAAATAATCCACATTATTTGGTAGCAAACCCTGCCTGCATCACTGTCAAGTTATTTATGTTGTACTGATTGCAGTGCATGATGCAGACCTGCTCTTGCTTTATGTTAAGAGACAACTTCTTAGAGTAGCTAAGCTAAAGTAATGCAACAAAGATTCTACAGGTGTTGTAACTGCTGCAGTGAGTTTGAAAAACTATTAATCTCACCTGACGTACCAAACTGGCATTGTGTGGGAGGAAGGTTAACCAAAACTTACTGCATTTATTTGAGCCTCTATGTTTGACCCTCCCATATAGAGGGGGGGGAGGGGGGTGGTCATTATTCCATTTATTTCTCATGGAATAATGCAATTCCATGAGAAATAAAACCTTTTGCATTAATTTATCTTTTTTCACAAATAATTGCAGTTAGATCAAAAGTAATTAAGGTCTGCACACATATCAGCACAAAATGTGTCCAAAGCACTCGACACAAGAAAAACAGTCCTGTAATATTATAATATATAAATATACTAAATCAATAATAATAATAATAATAATAATAAAGGGAGAAACTGATAGTTAACTAATGGGTAAATATTCTGCAACATGCACAGTCTGGTTTAAACATTCATATCTTTTTCTGCTTTAATTTCCAAACAGACTAACAAAAAACCAACCAATCAACTTCAAGGAGCCTTGTCCAGTTCCAAAAATAGAAAAAAAAGTTTACAAAGTAGATGTTGCAACACACTTCTCTCTTCTGTTACCAACAGCAACAAGAACATATATGACATAGATCTGAGTTTTAATGAAACATGAATGTATTGAAGTGTAATATTGACAAATCAAGTAAAAATAAAGTATATCATTGCAGCTGAAAATACCGCATAGATACAGTTATACACGCGACATGTTGCTGCAGACCTGAGAACAGATGAACAATAGGAAAAAACATAAAACTACAGAATAGATTATAGATAGGAACAAACATAAAGAAACATTAGTAAACTCTCTTATATAAGCCCAGTATGAAGACTACAGTTGGCCCCATTTTACAAATATTTTCAAATTAGGTCATCAGTGTTTCAGTACTCAGTGGAGCTATGAAAGCCATGTGAAACAATGCAAACCGCAATGAAAACAATAAAAAAAAAATAAACTCATCAGGGGAATTAGTTATTTAAAAAAAAAAAAATATATATATATATATATATATATATATATATATATATATATATATATATCTCCTCCACCTTTTTGACGC